>NW_027453871.1:52500-131954 GCF_040206685.1 Ascaphus truei | reverse complement strand
TGGACGCGCAGTGGGCCTGAGGCTGAGGCGGGACGCGCAGTGGGCCTGAGGCTGAGGCGGGACGCGCAGTGGGCCTGAGGCTGAGGCGGGACGCACAGTGACTTACCTGAGCGGGTGGGTAGCGCCGGGGAGGTAAGGGAGCGGCTGGGGTAGGAGGGCCGCGCTTCCCGTCCGGAGCCAGTGCAGGATGGCGCACGTGAGGGGGGGGGGGGAGGGGGGCGGACAGAGGGTGTGTGTGTGTGTGTATAGAGCTGCTGTGTTGTGTGTGTGTGTGTGTGTATAGAGCTGCTGTGTTGTGTGTGTGTGTGTATAGAGCTGCTGTGTTGTGTGTGTGTGTATAGAGCTGCTGTGTTGTGTGTGTGTGTGTGTGTGTATAGAGCTGCTGTGTTGTGTGTGTGTGTATAGAGCTGCTGTGTTGTGTGTGTGTGTGTGTGTGTGTGTATAGAGCTGCTGTGTTGTGTGTGTGTGTGTATAGAGCTGCTGTGTTGTGTGTGTGTGTGTGTGTATAGAGCTGCTGTGTTGTGTGTGTGTGTGTGTGTGTGTGTGTGTATAGAGCTGCTGTGTTGTGTGTGTGTGTGTGTATAGAGCTGCTGTGTTGTGTGTGTGTGTATAGAGCTGCTGTGTTGTGTGTGTGTGTGTGTGTGTATAGAGCTGCTGTGTTGTGTGTGTGTGTGTGTGTGTATAGAGCTGCTGTGTTGTGTGTGTGTGTGTGTGTGTATAGAGCTGCTGTGTGTGTGTGTGTGTGTGTGTGTATAGAGCTGCTGTGTTGTGTGTGTGTGTGTGTGTGGGCCGTCACTCCGCCTCAGGCCAATGAGAGGTGTGCGGGGGGCGGGCGACCCAAGGGACCAATGAGATTTCCCTAGGGACACCGGACATCCAGGCAGGCAAACATACAGTGCTTTCACTAATATAGTATAAGATTAACTTTATTATATTTGTTGTTGTCATTATTATTATTGTTTACTGTTAGCTGGAGTATGGCTCACCCAAGAACCACTTTCCCCTGTATGGGGGTCAGACATAGTGCAGACTTGACCCCTGACATTTATAAAAAGATGTTGGAATATGTGACACTGCTGCTTAATAAACACAAACACAGGCGCGCCATGTATTGTTCTGACATTGGTTTATTACACAGAGACACGTCTTTATAGAGGGTTGTCACACTAACAGCCTGGAAGGGGTTAATGCAGGGTCACCAGCCCAGCCCCCCTCTTCTATGATTGGTTGCTGCTCTCGTACAGGAGCCGCGATTGGTCCCCTGTCAATGTCAGAAAAGGCGTGCCAGTTTTGCTGTCTCCATGGCGACCATGGCGGCCGCCGGAGATCGGCCTGCAGCGCGGCCCGGCTTCCAGGTTACCTCCCCGCCGGTGAAGATGTTAGCGGGGCGGCTGAGGGAATGCGTGCGGCGGCGGCCCAGTTCCTTCTGGCTGGAGAAAGGAGCCGGCGGGCTGGAGGGTGGGCCTGGTGTGGATGCAGGGCCGGGTGCTGCACGTACGGCCCGAGCGCGGCGTCACCGTGCGGCTGAGCGACGACACTCACACCTTCACCGTGTGCGGGGGCCGACCGGGTGCCCAAGGGCAAGCCCTGCCTGCAGCCAGGTAACCGGGGGGGTCCGCACGCCCTGCCTGCAGCCAGGTAACCGGGGGGGGTCCGCAAGCCCTGCCTGCAGCCAGGTAACCGGGGGGTCCGCAAGCCCTGCCTGCAGCCCGGTAACCGGGGGGGTCCGCAAGCCCTGCCTGCAGCCCGGTAACCGGGGGGTCCGCAAGCCCTGCCTGCAGCCAGGTAACCGGGGGGTCAGCAAGCCCTGCCTGCAGCCAGGTAACCGGGGGGGGTCAGCAAGCCCTGCCTGCAGCCAGGTAACCGGGGGGGGTCCGCAAGCCCTGCCTGCAGCCAGGTAACCGGGGGTCCGCAAGCCCTGCCTGCAGCCAGGTAACCGGGGGGGTCCGCAAGCCCTGCCTGCAGCCAGGTAACCGGGGGGGTCAGCAAGCCCTGCCTGCAGCCAGGTAACCGGGGGGGGGTCCGCAAGCCCTGCCTGCAGCCAGGTAACCGGGGGTCCGCAAGCCCTGCCTGCAGCCAGGTAACCGGGGGGTCCGCAAGCCCTGCCTGCAGCCAGGTAACCGGGGGGGTCCGCAAGCCCTGCCTGCAGCCACGTAACTGGGGGGGTCCGCAAGCCCTGCCTGCAGCCAGGTAACCGGGGGGGTCAGCAAGCCCTGCCTGCAGCCACGTATTTGGGGGGTCCGCAAGCCCTGCCTGCAGCCAGGTAACCGGGGGGGTCCGCAAGCCCTGCCAGCAGCCAGGTAACCGGGGGGTCCGCAAGCCCTGCCTGCAGCCCGGTAACCGAGGGGTCCGCAAGCCCTGCCTGCAGCCCGGTAACCGGGGGGGTCCGCAAGCCCTGCCTGCAGCCAGGTAACCGGGGGGGTCAGCAAGCCCTGCCTGCAGCCAGGTAACCGGGGGGGGTCCGCAAGCCCTGCCTGCAGCCAGGTAACCGGGGGGGTCAGCAAGCCCTGCCTGCAGCCAGGTAACCGGGGGGGGGTCCGCAAGCCCTGCCTGCAGCCAGGTAACCGGGGGGTCCGCAAGCCCTGCCTGCAGCCAGGTAACCGGGGGGTCCGCAAGCCCTGCCTGCAGCCAGGTAACCGGGGGGTCCGCAAGCCCTGCCTGCAGCCAGGTAACCGGGGGGTCCGCAAGCCCTGCCTGCAGCCACGTAACTGGGGGGGTCCGCAAGCCCTGCCTGCAGCCAGGTAACCGGGGGGTCAGCAAGCCCTGCCTGCAGCCACGTAATCGGGGGGTCCGCAAGACCTGCCTGCAGCCAGGTAACCGGGGGGTCCGCAAGCCCTGCCAGCAGCCAGGTAACCGGGGGTCCGCAAGCCCTGCCTTCAGCCACGTATTTGGGGGGTCCGCAAGCCCTGCCTGCAGCCAGGTAACCGGGGGGTCCGCAAGCCCTGCCTTCAGCCAGGTAACCGGGGGGTCCGCAAGCCCTGCCTGCAGCCAGGTAACCGGGGGGTCCGCGCGTGGCTATCACTGTCCTGCCTCACACGGGAGGAGGGCGCCATGATTTCTTCTCCCGCCCCCTAAACAGCAACACCAGCCTCTCACCCTCTCACCCTCTCGCGTCACCTAGATAGAAGCCAGGCAGATCACACTGGTTATCTATGAATCGCAACTGATTTTAAAGTCCTGTTTATATCAGCAGTCAGGTCTGATATAAAACAGTAGTAATGTTTCCACCGCCAGTGTATGCAGCGCTGTACATAGAATGTTTGCAGGCGCGAGCCGCTACCCCATAGAGCTTACAATCTATGTCTGAAGCACTTATTCCCATGACCTGTTATTTGTAATTTATATGATTGTCACATGTATTACTGCTGGGAAGCGCTATGTACATTTAATGGCGCTATATAAAAAAAGACATTTGTAGCCCTTTTTCTGACACTCTAAGCGACTTCGGGTAACTGCGCGCACCTGCGGCTCCAGGAGATCTGAGCCTCCGCTAGCTGGGAGCCTGGGGTAACACTTATTAGCGCAGCGCCTCCACTTACCCAGGATCACCGTCATGTAAGATTCCCCTGGGCAAGAAACACACCGATACAATGCGTGCAACCAACTTTACTATGTGCAATAATAAACTTATACTCTATATGAACCGTGGCAATAACCCAATATGCAAACACTTATCTTATAACACTATACTTATACTCTATCATACCCTAACACCGCTAACGGATAATGTCCTTCTAACATCAGTGGCTCGGCCACACCCCTAGGGAATATTGTCCTGTACAATAGTGGCTCAGCCACGCTCTTATGAGTGTCTCTATCCCGTCACCGCGTGCCCCACACACCGTG
This sequence comes from Ascaphus truei, assembly GCF_040206685.1. Lineage (NCBI taxonomy): Eukaryota > Metazoa > Chordata > Amphibia > Anura > Ascaphidae > Ascaphus > Ascaphus truei. The sequence continues at coordinate 128,108 of NW_027453871.1, read as the reverse complement.
TCCGTGTAATAGTACGATAGCGGTGTGTACTCGCTAGTGTCTCCCTATAGTTACGCCTAAGGCGGGATCAGCGCCTGTTGACCGGTGTTGGTGCACTTGACGTATCTACTACCTTCCGGTCACGGCGGTGACCGGTAATACTTGGAAAAGGATCAGCCGAATCCTTGCTTGTCTGGGATGTCCGCAGTGCAGCTGTCTGGTCCCAAGCAGCTCACCAGCAAACCTGCTCCGCACGCTTGTCCCTAACTGTGTACACAGTAAGGTGACTGATCGCTAGCACTATGGCCGTCCCTGCAGCACAGCAGCACACTGTGACTCAGGGGTTTCTCCTAAGGGCCTGCGGGGTAAAGCTAGCCTATGCAGGCGGGTCACGGACCCCCTGCACACATACACCCTCCTCCGTTACCTTCCAGATCCCCTCTGACTAGCCTCTCCCCCACGCTTCCCTTTCCTCCTCCCGTAATTCTAGCCTTCCGATTGGCTCCTCAAGTCAGGTGACTGCCCAGGAGCTCATGGGAGTTGTAGTTCCTCAGCGGAGCTTCTCTGCCTTGAGCTGCACAGACTCACAGCTATTGCATCAGCGCAGACCTCCACATGACTCTCCTGAACAGTCAAAACACCAACTGAACACACATATGAGGCTCCTACCACATCCCTACACATACATCTATTATTTGGTGCCTGCGGCACAGGGAGATAACGTGACTTGCTCAAGGTCACAAGGTATGGGGGGGGGGGGGGATTGAGTGTGTGTGGGGGGGGATTGAGTGTGTGGGGGGGATTGAGTGTGTGTGTGTGGGGGGGGGGGGTTGAGTGTGTGTGGGGGGGATTGAGTGAGTGTGGGGGGGGATTGAGTGTGTGTGGGGGGGATTGAGTGTGTGTGGGGGGGGATTGAGTGTGTGTGGGGGGGGATTGAGTGTGTGTGTGGGGGGGGGGGGTTGAGTGTGTGTGGGGGGGGGGATTGAGTGAGTGTGTGTGGGGGGGATTGTGTGTGTGGGGGGGGGATTGAGTGTGTGCTGGGGGGGGATTGAGTGTGTGTGGGGGGGGATTGAGTGTGTGTGTGGGGGGGGGGTTGAGTGTGTGTGGGGGGGGATTGAGTGAGTGTGTGTGGGGGGGGATTGTGTGTGTGGGGGGGATTGAGTGTGTGTGTGTGTGTGGGGGGGGGGGATTGAGTGTGTGTGTGGGGGGGAATTGAGTGTGTGTGTGTGTGGGGGGATTGAGTGTGTGTGGGGGGGGATTGAGTGTGGGGGGGGGGATTGAGTGTGGGGGCGGGGATTGAGTGTGTGTGTGTGGGGGGGATTGAGTGTGTATGTGTGTGGGGGGGATTGTGTGTGTGTGTGGGGGGGGATTGTGTGTGTGTGTGGGGGGGGATTGAGTGTGTGCGTGGGGGGATTGAGTGTGGGGGGGGATTGAGAGTGTGTGGGGGGGGATTGAGTGTATGGGGGGGATTGAGTGTGTGTGGGGGGGGATTGTGTATGGGGGGGGATTGAGTGTGTTTGTGTGTGGGGGGGGTGTGTTTGTGTGTGTGATGGTGTGTGCGCACGCGCAGGGGCTTCGGAGGTACGGGGAGGAGCACGCCCGAGCACGGTGAAGTCAAACGCCCCTCCCGGTGTCTGCCCTGCAATAGCGCTGTGTTCCTGCTCTCCTCCGCTGGCAACCTGCTTCGCTGCGATCCTCTGCGAGGGAAAGGGTCGGCTGCCACTATATCAATCATACTATGAATGTACAGAAATAATAAAAAAAAAGTGAAAACATTGAAAACGGAAAAATAATAAATAATAATAATGTAGGTAGGAGTGTGGATGACAATGGGGATAGCAAGCCAAAGAGCAGGGAGGGGAAGGTAGAAACAAAAGGGGAGATGGAAGGGAGGTAGCAAAGAGGTGGATGAATGCCCCCCAAAAGTATTGCCTTTGTGCACGTACGCTCTCCCAAGCTCAGCGCTTGGGGAGACAAACAAAATTGACTTTGAAGTGCGCTCAGCAGAAGTCAATGCACACACACAGCCACACACACACAGACACACACACACAGACACACACACACACACACACACACACACACATACAGCCACACACAGCCACACACACACACACACACAAATAGCCCCGATCCACGCTTGCAAAATGATGCAGGACACCCTGCGCTCAGGCTTGGAGAGTTGGTGATGTCACCGCTCTCAGCGGCAGCGTGGACGCAGCCTAATTTTGCAAGCGCGAGCTGTTGAAATATGTAAGTATTTATAGACATATTTGGATTTATATTGTATACCGTTTATAAAGGTTTTTTTTTTTTCATGTGATTTTGATTACGTCAGCCAGGGGGGGCCCGAGAAATTTTATGGATGAAAAGGGGGGCTCGGCATAAAAAGTTTGCTCACCCCTGCACTAAGCTGCGCTTTCAGCTCATAGACCTCACATTATAAACGTGTAATTATAGTCTCACCTTAATGTAGTGTAAAAGAAAATGATGTACAGATTTGGTCGCATCTATTAACGCAGGTTAACAGTGGCAGAACGTTAACGCAGCTCTATTTAAACAAATGGCACAGCGCTATATTTCTTAAATGGGTGCAATTTATTGCATTATTTGTGTAATCTTATCAGGTGGTACAGGCATACCCCGCATTCACGTACACAATGGGACCGGAGCATGTATGTAAAGTGAAAATGTACTTAAAGTGAAGCACTCCCTTTTCCCCACTTATCGATGCATGTACTGTACTGCAATCCTCATATACGCGCATAACTGATGTAAATAACGCATGTGTAGCAGTCTCTATAGTCTCCCCGCTTGCGCACAGCTTTGGTACAGGTAGGGAGCCGGTATTGCTGTTCAGGACGTGCTGACAGGCGCATGCGCGAGCTGCCGTTTGCCTATTGGGTGATATGTCCTTACTCGCGAGTGTACTTAAAGTGAGTGTCCTTAAACCGGGGTATGCCTGTACACTTGTACAGGAAATCCTAAAGTTGATGTCCCTGGGGCAGCTGAGGGATTTTCACCCATTCAGTCCTGGAGGGTCCTGCGCCCCCCTCCTGCATTTCCTAATCATGTGTTCGCTCCTTAGGCCTCGGATATTTTATTTATTTATAAAATGTTTTACCAGGAAGGAAGCAATACTTGAAAATGAGGTAACTCTCAATGTATGTCCTGGGCACAGAGTTATGATGACAGATACATGGTTACAAATCCATAGTTACATTAAGTGAACATGGTATACATTATATACAAGACATTGCATGCACAGTTAGAGATAATATATATATTATAGGCGCATGTAACCGTTACAGACCAGATTAAAATGTGAGACAGCCTTCGTTTTGAAAGCACTTAGACTGGTGGCATCTGCAAGAGTCTCTGGTAGGTTGTTCCAGTTTTGGGGTGCACGGTAAGGCCGTGATTATACCCGAAGCGGCGGAGCGCAGAACGTTGTGCGCCACCAAAACAAATAAAAGTTTTCCTATGAGCGCACACTAAGAATGGGTGACCAACGAGGCGGCCAAGTGCGCAAATTTTCGAACAGATCCAAGAATTTTATTTTCTGGAGCGATGGCCGCGTCATGTGAGCGGTTCAGCCAATGAGACTGAACCACTCACGTGACATCATGGCCTCGCCTCCCGATGCCTCCTGCCTGCAGTGCAAGTTTCGGGCAGCGCATCGCATTGAGGTAGCGTGCGTGTCCCGCCGCCGGTGGTATAATGAAGGCCTATGAGGAGGAGCGTCCGGATACTTTGTTGAACCTTAGGACCATGAGCAGTCTGTTGGAGTCTGATCTCAGATGATAAGTGCTACACGTGGTAGGGGTGAGGAGCTTGTTCAGATAGGTGGGTAGCTTGCCGAGAAAGTATTTCAAGGCAAGACAGGAAAGATGAACTTTGCGCCTAGACTCTAGTGATGACCAATCTAGTTCTTTGAGCATTTCGCAGTGATGTGTGTTGTCGTTGCATTGGAGGACAAAGCGACATATTGAATTGTAGAGGGTATCAAGGTTGCTAAGGTGGGTTTGGGGTGCTGTGCCATGTACTACAGTATGTCCCCATAGTCGATAATTTGCATTGGCTTCTGCTGTGTGATATAGTGCGTGTGCGACAGAGCACATAGCGTTGTGCGCGCCTGTCGCCTGAGCGATCTGTGGACTTTAGATCGCTCGTGACGGGGAGGCGTGGCCGTGACATCACTAGGCCTTCCCTAATGTCTCTCACGGGAGACCAGGAGATTTTACACTTATTTTTACCGGGATCATTCGCTAGGCAAACAAGGTGGTAAGAACAAAATGCAGTTTATTCGGGTAAACCCGCGTACAACACAATGAATACACAAAATACAGCTAAAAGCACACTTGCTGGGGGTGAAATCTAGGCTCTACTAGGTGCAGGGCGAATGCTTCGGTACGCTTAACCTGACCGGGATATACACCCGGGCTTTCTGGTCCTCTTTTTGGCTTCAGTTCCTAGCCGCGACCGCTACGTTCCAAATGAGAACTTGAACTTCACGTCTGACTTAGTCTCTGCAGGGCAGACTTTTCCTAGCTTCAAAACCAAGCCGGTTGCTCTGGTATTCGTGACAGCAACTTTGAAAAGTCCGCCCTAGCTTCATCGACACAAGTCACTAGATCGTCTGGTTCTCTGACTGGGGTTTTCTCCTTACATACCCTCCACTGTTCTATGTTCAGCATGGAGGAAGGAGCGACCAATTGGAGCATGGGAAACCCTGCCGCCAACCGATAAGAATAGGGGCTCGTCCTTTGACTGACGCCAGAGGAGGGGACGGGCTAAGCCGGCTCGGGATGACCCGTGGGCGGGACATACGGATTGACCAATGGGAAAACGCGCCGATATTTTGCTGCTTCCCCTAGTCAACCCCTTGTCACCTACTGGGCAGACTCCACTGAGTCTGGCAGATCAGAGTGTCCTCCCCGCAGGGGGTCTCTGTTCTCCGGACCCAGTACTAAGCCCTGCCCTGGCCACTTCACACCCCGACACCTCTCAACATCCCTTCTCCTCTCCGATGTCTATGCAGACTTCCCGGCACCTATATGGATGCCTGAGCTGGCTGAATAGACATTTATAGTAAAAGCACATGTAACGGTATTTCTGGCCCGGCCTGACCCACCCAATCTCACATTGGCCCCTGTGGTCTAACCGGTCCCCATTACAGTGTGATAGTGTCTGGTGGTGCACCTGTTGGCAACAGGACTCCTGAGTCTCCCGCATGATGGTGTGTGGGGAGGACCCGTCCAGACAGGCAGCTGAGGTAGTGTGCGGAGTCCTACCTAGTTCCAGTGCAGCGCCTCCACCTCATCAGGGTCCCTTCGGTCACTTGGGGATGGTCCTGACGAGGAACTCCTCTGTGGTGCTCCTCTCTGTACATTCACTCCACACATGTACACGAGAGGGTTTGTGATTAAGAGCATCTTTATTGGTTGAGGTGGGCTAACTGCCCCTCGCAGTAGTTTCTCTAGCCACTCATTGTCCCTCAGTGCTTCCCTTTGAAAGGTGTAATTCTCCTTTAATAGGGATTCCCTATCCCAGCCGGGATGTCTTTACCCTGTGCCAGGTCCCTGGACACAGTCTTCCTGTTCAGCTACTATAACATAACTCTCGCAGACTATTCAGAACTCCTACAGAACTCAGGACTCAGATAGAACTAACTATTAGACACAGTGCTGTGCCTTATGTACACTCTGGAAGCTGACACACCTCTGACATCACTAACCATGGAATCAGAGCATGTGACCACTCCCATCCATACACAGGGCACCCCACCAGGGTGTGAGGGCAAACCTCCATAATTACTGCTGGCATGCCCACAACTTACCAGGCCTTACTGTCAGCAGGAGAGATGACTGTAGCCATTTTACATGACCGCTACACACAAATGAAATAAAACATACTTTAATACATAGGATAACTTGGGCAGACTCATAGCTGTAAGGGAAATAGGACTGGGATATCTGGGCTTGAAAATCAGGAGTCACTGGGCAGCCCTGGTGTAATTCAACCCACGTACTGGCAAATCATGCCTGCACGCCAGGGAGAATTAGGAGACTACTGATATCTTTGCCCCCCCAAACTCCTGCAAACAACATGATTGCATTTCTACCCAAATATCTCACCTAAAACTTACATATAGAACGTTTCATGAGTCTTAGGCTCAGGGAACATGAAAAGTGGAAACGAAGCAAAAGGAAAAAGCAGGCACTAATACTCCGGAAAGTAAAAAAAGGTTGAATGAAATCCAGGAGAGCGTGTGCCCATAAAGACTATTTTAATGGAAACCACAAAAAATATACAGCTACATTACGGGGTACACAAACCCCCACCAACGCGGCTCGAATTGCGTTGGTGGGGGTCTGTGTACCCCGTAATGTAGCTGTATTTTTTTTGTGGTTTCCATTAAAATAGTCTTTTTTTATGGGCACACGCTCTCCTGGATTTCATTCAACCTTTTTTTACTTTCCCGAGTATTAGTGCCTGCTTTTTCCTTTTGCTTCGTGTCAAGTCATCCAGAAAAAATAGAAGCACGCCCCCTACTGTGAAAGAAGAAACCTGGACAGCCAAAAGGACATTACCAACTCTAACTGTGAGTTATTTTATCACAAGCACATTCTCCATTCTGACATTATATGCTGGGACACTTTATTGTGTGGCCCCTTACTACAGTGCTCGTGGGGGCCCTAGCCCACTAGTCAGATTACAATGGAGCAGTGATTAATACATGATTGTTCTGTGTCCTATGGATTGGCTATCCCTTATCCATTATCCAGGGGGTTTTCATTTCAGGAATCATTATATACATTTATTGAACGTTACAATTTTTGTACTACATATTTTGAGGTTTTTTTTGAGAGCACCACACATTTTTTCCATTTTTCTATGAAAAGTGGACAGGCAGGGGACACTTTAACGTTCACATGTTATAATGCCGGGCCCCTGGCTTATGGTGCCAGGTAGCTGCCAGGGGCCCACCGTTCCAGTGGTAACCTTTATTGTATAGCCTGGTTACCCCCTTTATCGTATAGCCTGGCACCCCCTTTGGAGGGAAGTATTATGGGAAATGGGGGGGGTCCCAGAGTTGAAATGAATGCGGTTCAGCTTGGGGAGACCCTCTGCTTCAATCCTGTTTTAAAAAATTTTTTTTTTATAAAAAGCGAGTGACTTGCTCCTTCAGAATACTGATTTTCATGTTCGGTTAAAGCCTTACTTCACAAATGTAGTAAAGTGCTTTAAAACATTTTTTTGATTTCAACCTTCCCCAGCGATCTCATCTGTCTATCTTAACCTTGTGTCGCCCTGCTCCTTACTTCCCTTCTCCTTTCCCACTCAACCTGTCTTCACCAACCTACTAACACTTCTCTACCTCCTTTGATACCTAACCTACCAAGTCCTACTTCACGTCCCCCTTCACTCCACTTCCAGTCACCACTCCCACTATCTAACTTGCACATTTCTATAGCTTTCTGATTTCCTCACTTCTCCACATTTATTCTTCTTTCTTTCTAGCTCCCTACTTCCTCTCCTCCTTGCTCTCCCCTCTACCACTTCCTTACTACTTGCTGCATCCCTACCCCACTTTAAATTCAAGTCTACTTCCTTACTCCTTCTTATAGTATTGTCTCCTTATTGTCTCCACTTCGGCTTATTTCCTCTCATCTACTTGCTTTTATCCTCTTACTAACTCCCTCTCTATCACTCACCCTGCCCTTACTCGCTTAATGGTTCTGCCGCTACGGCGCTATACTAATTCCCTTCCCGTATGTCTTTCTATTCTTCCCAGACGCAAAATTCAAAAAGCCCGCGTCGGGCCGGTGAGGTGACTAATCCAGGCATTCTGGACGCCTTGATGGGCTTACGGCTGTCCTTGGTCTTGCTGGTGACGTCATCTGGTCGCGCCGGTGGGAGCTGGTTCCGCGCCACCTCCAAGATGGCGCCGCTCCTTCCGGGGCACAGCTGTGATGCGTATCCGGGGGGCGGCCATTTTGGAAGACGTCTCTCACCAGTGCGGAGGTGCGTGCGCCCGCTCCTGTTTCCCGCTCACCGCTCTCTTCCTGCTCCTGCGGTTCACTGTGGATTCCCGCCTTCTAGAGCTGCTTCGCCATCTTGTGTCGGGGGCCGCCATCATCAGAAAGGTAGGCCGCAAATTTTCTCACCAGGGATTCAGTTTCAGCGCAGGTTGCTTGATCACTGGACATCTGTAGTTGGGGTGTCGGGGATCACCGCTCTTTCACTCGGGGGTGAGTTTCTTTATTTGGTGACAGCTTCACCGTGGCCGGGGACCAGACCTCAAGTAGGGGGACGAGAACTGGAGGAGAAGCAAAGAAACACAGGTTGCTGAGGCCATGACACCGAGGGATTAGCCTGATACACTACAGGGGTGAACAAAGCCGGGACAGACTCTGGTTATGCATAGTATATGTTAGGTTTTATTCATTCAAGCTCAGGAAGAGCGAGGCAGGAGTGGGGGGGAGTGACCTGCTTCAAAAATCCGCATGGGCCACGCACTAGGGGGGAGGAGGGTGGATCTCCTGGGCCCTAGTGAAGTCCTTTGGGACTGGACGCGGTGGGTGAGTGAACTTCATCCCACGTTTCCTCCGGGCGGTTGGAGAGGAGTCCAGCTTCCCAAAGGCGGTGATCTCGTCAAGGAGGCGACGTCGCCGAGACGACGAGAATTCTACTGTCTTTTGTCTTGTCTAGTGTTTGTTGTGTCCCCCCAGGTGTACCCTCTTGTGTGCTCCCCCTTGTGTATTGCTGTAGGTGGTGAAGTGAGGTATTGCAGTTCGAGAAGAAGAGGAGGTCGGGATTGTGGTCCAGGTGCATCAATCAAGAACAGATATCGGCAGCAAAGTCATCTCATACTTTTAAATGAGTAAGGAACTCAGGCTAGTATCACATAACTTTAAGGGGTTTAACAGCCCGGTTAAACGCAGAATCGCCTTCCGAGATTATAAGCGTAAAGGGGCAGAAATTCTGTTTCTGCAAGAAACACACTTCTCTCAAGACAACTACCCCAAATTCCTGGATAAGGACTACCCGACACACTTTTTGTCTTCCGCGAAAGTCAAAAAAAAAGGGGTGGCCATACTAATTCATAAAAGAATACCGTTCGTACCCGATAGGACTTTCAAAGATAAAGAGGGCAGATTCCTCATAGTAAGAGGTGCAATCCAAGGGTTCCCAATTACTCTAGCAACAATATATGCCCCTAATGAGACGGCCCCCGTTTTTTTCTCTACCTTCTTTGGGAAACTCAACAAAGTGGCCAGAGGTAATATCATTGTCGCTGGAGACTTGAACAGGGCACTACGGGAGGACCTTGACAGATGTTCATCCACTAATATTACACACAGATCTGACATACTAACAATTAAAAAAGGGTTACGTGACTGCAAACTACTCGACATCTGGAGGGAACAACACCAGAGACTGAGAGAATACACCTTCTACTCACACCCACATGACACATATAGCAGGATAGATTACTTCCTTGTATCCAACAGAATGGTCCCTGGGGTCTCTCGCACCGAGATCCATGATATTTCATGGTCAGACCATGCATCTATAGAGCTGCGGTGCACACTAATCCCACTAGACAGACCTAGAGCGAACTGGAAACTAAACGAAATCTTGCTGAAAATCCCAGCCCTACAGGTGGAAATTGGGGAAAAGCTCACACAATACTTCGAGGAGAATGAGGGGAGTGTGGCTACGCACTCCAGACTGTGGGAGGCCCATAAGGCTACCCTCAGGGGGGTCATTATGAATCTGGCCGCTAAACGGAAAAGAGAACGGGAGGGAAAAATTTTGAAGCTAGAGGAACAGCTAGCAGAGCTTTCCTCCCTCCACAAAAAAATAAGAATGCCCACACGTTAACTCAAATACTAGCCACTAAAACTAGTCTTAACCTCCTCCTCTCCGCCCAGGCCGAGAAGGAATTGACCTGGTCCAAGCGGAAATTTTATGAAAAAGCTAACAAGCCTGACACACTACTTGCCAATAAGCTAAAAAAACAAGCTTCCAAACTATCACATTCACGCAATTCGAAACCAAGATGGGGACCTTACCTCCATCCCAGCGAACATAGCAGGGGAATTCAAAAAGTATTACGAAATATTATACAATGGAGATAAGGTAACCCATAATCCGAAAACAAAGGAGGATTTACGGACCTTCTTAATAGAGGCACATTTACCCATTTTGAAGAGATGCGAAAGGGAGGCACTCCAGTCGGACTTCACGATGGAGGAACTCTCTGGGGTCATCAAAGCACTAAAACCGGCTAAAGCCCCAGGGCCAGATGGCTTTTCGAACTTATATTACAATAAATATTTAAAAATTCTAGCCCCCCACATGTTAAAGTTATTCAATGAAATCTTAGCAGGGGCCTCATTCCCAGCACAAATGCTCCAAGCCTCAATATCGGTGATCCATAAACCCGGAAAGGACCCGGCAGACTGTAAGAGCTACCGGCCCATTTCACTGATTAACTTGGACCTCAAAATATACTCTAAACTTATAGCCAACAGGGTGGGTAGTGTTCTTCCCGGGTTAATTCACACGGATCAAGTAGGGTTTATCGGAGGTAGACAAGCGGCAGATAACACCAGGAGAATTATTGACCTAATTGATCTGGCCCAAAAAGAAAAAATTCACTCCATGGTGTTAAGTCTGGACGCTGAAAAAGCCTTCAATAGAATAGATTGGCCCTACCTATCGGAAACACTGAGAGCATTTGGCTTTGAGGGACGCCTCCTGCAGGCCATCCTGGCGTTGTATAAAAACCCAACAGCAAGAGTGAGATATCAAGGTTTCCCCTCAGAACAGTTTGAAATCAAAAGCGGAACACGTCAAGGATGCCCGCTGTCGCCACTACTGTTCGCCTTATGTATAGAGCCTTTGGCGGCACACATCAGAAATAACCCAGATATCTCTGGTATCCCTGTGGGAGACCAAATGCACAAAGCCGCTCTATATGCGGACGATGTCATTCTCACAATAGCCAAATCTCTCACATCTCTCCCAAATGTATTCAACATACTGGGCAAATTTAACCAAATTTCGGGATTTAAGATCAATCAGTCTAAATCAGAAGCCCTCAATATTAATCTACCAAAAGAAGTTGAAAAACTGATTGACCTCAATTTTCAGTTCAAATGGCAACCCTCCGCTATCAAATATTTAGGGGTTTATCTCACAAGGGAGTACAAAACTTTATATAAAGCAAATTTCCCCAAGATCATAAAGACGCTGGGGGAGGATCTCCGAACCTGGATGAAGGGGAGCATCTCATGGATTGGGAGGATACATAGCGTGAAAATGAATCTCCTCCCAAAGATGCTATATCTTTTCCAGAGTCTCCCTATCCCTTTGGTGCAGGCGGACATCCTCTCCCTCCAGTCAAAAATTATAAAATTTATTTGGAACGGGAAAAACCCAAGAATTGCTAAAGGAATATTAAAACGTCCCATTCATCCTGCGGAGGGTGAGCGGTGCCTTGCTTGCAGGCCTACTATAAAGCAGCCCAATTAGGGCAGATTTTCCAATGGCACACAGACCCAAGCCTACGGAGATGGGTTGAGTTGGAGAAGAGATGCTGTGCACCAATTGAAATCCGAAATTTAATCTGGCTACCCAGAGAAGGGGTACGCAAGATGAACAATCCGCTGCAGACCATGGTCAATTCATTATAAGTTTGGGAGGCCACGAAATTCAAATGTAATTTGACTACCAAAACATCATTAATGACACCAATAGTGGGCAACCCAGACTTCGCTCCGGACCTGAATAGCAAAAATTTCTTGATATGGACTCAGAAGGGCTTCTCCCGTCTAAAAGATCTGGAGGGCATAACGACCATACAAACATTTGACCAAATTAAATCCTCTAAGAATATCCCAAACAAATTTTTTAGGTACCTTCAGATCAGAGATTTCTACAATAAAACGCCAATTCGACCGGCGCGAACAAATTTTGAGCAGCTGTGTTCCAGAGATACGGACACAAGGGGACTCACATCTAGAATGTACAGGGAAGTGATCTGCCAGAAGTCGCCCATTGACAATAGACTGAGTTACATGAGACACTGGGAATCAGACCTAGGAGAGACTTTAGAGGACGACGAATGGGACAGAATTATACAGGCGGCGGCGAAAAGCTCAATCTGCACCACATTAAAGGAGAACGCATATAAAGTCCTTATGAGGTGGTATTACACTCCGACGCGCTTAGCGAAATTTGTAAAAGGCTACTCCCCTCTCTGCCCTAAACAGTGTGGGGAAGCAGCTGACCTCCGACATATGTTGTGGTCTTGCACTAAGGGGGCCCCTATTTGGGAACAAATCAGAGATTGGATTCAGCGGATTCTCGATTTGGAGATCCCCCTGGACCCGTGGCTGTTCCTATTGGGCATGCGGATCCAGGGTCTGTCAAATGCGTCGCATAAATTAATCGCGCATTTTGCTACAGCCACAAGATGTGAGATCGCAGCATTATGGAAACAGCAGGAGATACCAATTATCCCTAAGATCAAAAACAGAATTTGGCATGTCTGCCGGATGGAACAATTAACGAGTTTAGTTAATGACTCCGGCACAAATGTTCTAAAGGTCTGGGATCCATGGTGGACGCCACCTCAATCTTGCACTAATTAAACTAGGTGCGTTCTCCTTTAAGGGCAGATTAGACAACACGACTCAGCGACGCACAGTTAGCAGACCTTCATGTAGTCATAGAATAGGGAAAAACAAATAAAAGAAAGAAACCTCAGAAGAACCTGTCCCAGTTAAAACCCTTAGCTATTGCCTAAAAGGTTGAACAAGAGATATCTAAAAAACTGCACCAGAGCCTGGCAACCTACCACCTCCCTCCCACCCCTAACCTCTTTCCCTGTCCCCTTGTCAAGTTCGTCTGGTCTTGTTTGTAAAGTGTTAAGTGGATGTGTCTTCGAGGCGTCATTACATGTGTTTAACAAAACTGGAAATGTAATAATGGGCTGTGGAACATTGGCTGTATTTGTACTTTCCAATAAAAATTTAAAGTTGAAAAAAAAAAAAAACATTTTTTTATATTGCATTGAGTAATGGAAACCCAGGACAGTGTTGGTGCTAGCTAGATATAAACACTCCAGACATGTACCAATCTTTAAACCCTTGGGTATTTAATGTTGGTACAGATAAGAAGCATGGCTTACTCCAACCCGTTTACCCTGTGGTCAAAATATTAGTACAGCTCAACCCCGTTATAGCGCAATCTGCTATAGCGCGAATCCGCTTTTAATGCTGTCTGAGCGTGGCTCCCGATTTAAAAACATCTCCAAGGTTTTATTTTTATATAATATTCAATGCATTATTGCTAACAGACACACGCTGATACACATATATACACACACCCCTACACCATGCGGGAATTGAACCCATGATCTTTCATATGCTGGTGCAATTCTCTAGCTGCTACACCACAGTATTGGTGTGATGAATCTGACTCTATAAACAAACGTAACATCTACTGCACAGTGCAGTCCATGGGTGATCAGGGTTCAATTCCCGCATGTGTATTATATAAAATGTATTCACTGTTGGGCTGTCATTGATCAGAGAAGGGTCATGTGACCCTCCTGCGCTCAAAAGTCAGTCAAATTGAAAGCTTGGGAGAGCGTATGTAAGCACCTCGGAGCCTGATGAAGTGGAGAGAGCTGCAGATGCCGGGTAAGTCCTCGCAGAACCGTTCTTCCTGATTGCGCCGACCATTTCGCGATCCTGGTTATAACGTGCTCATTATGTGGACCAAGAGCACCGCGTTATAACGGGATTCAGCTGTATTAAGGGTTTCATATTTTTTTTTTTCATTTACAAACCTACTTTACATCCCTATCATTAAAAAATATATATATATATATATATATATATATATATACACACACACACACACACACACACACACACACACACACACACACACACACACACACACAGTTAGGTCCGGAAATAATTGGACACTGACAGAATTTTCATAATTTTGGCTCTGTACGCCACCACAATGGATTTGAAATGAAACAACTGAGATGCAATAGAAGTGTAGACTTTCAGCTTTAATTCAAGGGGTTGAACAAAAATATCGTATGAAACGTTTAGGAATTGCAACCATTTTCATACACAGTCCCCTTATTTCAGGGGCTCAAATGTAATTGGACAAATTAACACAATCATAAATAAAATGTTAATTTTTAATACTTTGTCGAGAATCCTTTGCAGGCAATGACTGAAGTCTGGAACGCATGGACATCACCAAACGCTGGGTTTCCTCCTTTGTGATGCTTTGCCAGGCCTTTACTGCAGCTGTCTTCAGTTGTTGTTTGTTCGTGAGTCTTTCTGCATTAAGTTTTGTCTTCAACAAGTGAAATGCATGCTCGATCGGGTTGAGATCAGGTGATTGACTCGGCCATTGCAGAATATTTCACTTCTTTGCCTTAAAAACATCCTGGGTTTCTTTCGCAGTATGTTTTGGGTCATTGTCCATCTGTAAAGTGAAGCGCCGTCCAATCAACTTCACTGAATTTGGCTGAATCTGAGCAGACAATATATCCCTATACACTTCAGAATTCATCCGGCTGCTTCTGTCTTCGTTCACATCATCAAAAACCACTAGTGACCCAGTGCCATTGTAAACCATGCATGCCCATGCCATCACTGCCTCCACCGTGTTTTTCAGATGATGTGGTACACAGCAACTCTCTTTTTTAGATGTCCTCATTACACAGACTAATGGGGAGTTACATACTGATCTTTTTAGAAAGGATACATACAGAAATGCCATTTTAAGGGCAGATAACCATCATCCTCCTTCTCTTATTGATGCATTACCTTTTTCACAGAAAGTCCGGGTCTGCAAAATCACGAGCAGGAAGGATAATATTGAACCAGCTATTGGAGAACTACGTAGTAGATTCCTGGCTAGGGGATATCCTCCTGCTGTGTTAGACCGGGCACTGGATAAAGAGGTAAGTGCTACCAAAAATAAGAAGGAGGACAGGCTTGTATTTACCACTACGTACAGTCATAAGCGAAGCAGAGGAAAAGACCTCCCAGCCCGACGCTACAAGCCTGGTAGACAGCGTGTATCACGCGCAGGCTGTATTAACCCCCAGCACATCGGAGACCAACCATGTAGGAATAAGCACTGTAGCTGTGATGAATCCTTGATCACATTGAACGGGAAAACACTGGACACGATGGGCCCTTGGTCCCTCTAAGGATTCATTTTGCTGGGGGTTAATACAGCATGCGCGTGATACACGCTATCTACCAGGATTGTAACATTGAGCTGGGAGGTCTTTTCCTCTGCTTCGCATATTGCTGGTTTGGCCACGGCTGCTCAGCCTGGAATTAAGACTTTCATTATTGACATTATAAGAAGAGGCTTATACCCCGTGAATATGTATGTAATCACTTAATTGGTGATTTGAGAACTGGAGTGCTATCGTTATTTTTTTTTCTAACCATTTATTTATTTATTTTTTGTGGCATCTATTTATTCACATTTTTTCTTTCTGTGGAACATTTTTTTTTATTTCTCTGGAGTGAGTATTCGTGCTATTCCTATCCTGTGTGTTTTTTATTATGGAAGATTATGTAGAAGTGGAGGATGAGGAAGGGGTTACTGATACCTATGCCTTTAACTGTGGAGACACTCACCGTCAGAGGAGGGCAGAGTCAGTTTTTGATGAAGGTGCTAATTTCATCTGTGAAGAGCCTGCTGACTTAATTACCCACTTCCTTACATTGGAAAAACTGTTATCACAGGACATTAGGTATTGGTGGGACATTACCACTCTTGAGAACTATGCTAGAGTTAAAAGGATTCCGTGAGGCTTACGCTTGAAAAAGGTACCGTCCTTTGGCTTTATTAATAAAGATTTTGAGAATGACTGGAAAGCCATATTAGATCATTGCTCATTTAAGCTAATCAAATTGATCATTAAGTATAAGCTAAATTAAAAAAAAGAAAGTGAGAGCCAATGTGAAAGTCCTACAGGATAAATTGAAAGGTTGCAGAAAAATGGAGAATTTTATTAAATATGACCAAACACTTTTAAGCAACGTGGGTGCTATGGAAAAGTCTCTAATGATTAAGAAACAACAAAAGTTTGATAGGGACAAGATAGACTATGAGAAGCAGCAAGTTTATATATGGCAACGCTACACTACAAACGCACAAAAGCCACAACCAAAATCTGGTTCTAAATATCAGAATAATAAAAAACAAGGTGACTCCAAGAACCCGAATAAATCCATCCTAAAACGCCATGGAAACGCTTCCGGTTTTGAGTCAGATGGTTCTGACTATGAGAGTCGTTCACTAGGCGTTTCCTTTTGTGATGATGATGATAATTGGCGAGTTAGATCTACCTCCCCTGAAACCGACTCTTCACAAAAATCTGTTATGATGCCCTCTCGGAAAGAAGATAAACCTTCATACTCCTTGTTTCAAAAGGAGTCAAAAAACGAAAGAGGACAAGGAGATCATCAAAGAAGAGAAGGGGGGAGGGGGATCCGGGGGATCGAGCAAAAGAAAGAAATATGCATAGGAGAAGTTGTGGATAATGTTATCAACATTTCACATAAGACTCTTACAGATGACCAGATTGCGGTTCTAAATAGAGGTTTAAATTTTGCCCCATACCAAGATTTTAATTTATTCAATACCATCATTGATCTCCAAAAATTAATTCGCAAATTGTCTCTTAAAAAATATTTTAATAGAAAAAAGGGACAACAGAGGTTCCACTATATTCCACTGATAGAGGTCTAGCTGAGAATGTTGATGGTATTGATGTTTCAATGGAGAATTTGGATTTGCATTCATTTCGTGAACAATGTGCTTTATCAGATCTTAGAGATCTTTATGATGAACAAAATCAGGATTTGGAGCCTGAGATCCCTTCCTCATTCAGCTTCTTTGGGCAATTACACTTAGGTCTTAAGAAGAAATCAACCTTTTGCCCTCATATTTTTAACAATCATAATATTAAGACCTTTGAGAAGCTGGTTGAGAGGGATCTCAGGTTATTGGCTAGGGGTATTGTACCCCGGGGGGTTCCCTCTTTAAATAAAACGAATCTGTCAGATATTGACTTCCAGGAGATGATTGCCCTCAGGGAAGATAGGTCTATTACAATCAAAAAGGCTGATAAGGGAGGGGCCATTGTGGTGCCCTCTTCTTCAGATTATCAGGCAGAGGCACTTAGATTACTTGAGGATGTTGAATCTTATACAAAATTGACATGATCCCACATGTGAGTTTTTACACCTTTTGAAAGAGATTCTTGAAGAAGGAAAGGCCCTATTTGTACTTAACACAAAGGAATATGAGTTTCTCTACAATGCCTCACCTATTGTGCCCATCTTCCACCATCTCCCAAAGATCCATTTGTCACTTGTCCGCCCTCCTGGGCGGCCCATTGTGGCCAGTATTGGATCTTTGGGAGATGGGTTATCACGCTACATTGATGGTTTTTTACAGCCACTGGTAAAAAATCTGCCTTCTTTTCTGAGAGATTCTATGGATCTTTTATCCGCTATAAAAAATGTTATGATAGAAAAAATTAAACTAAACATATACTGCACCGACACACTTTATTCGAGCAAATACCCGGTATGTACCTGGCAGATACCTGGAATAAGCCACTACTAACCTCTGACAAGCCCCGTTGCGTTTGCCTTCCCAGCCTGGGTTCATGCCTGGCTGATGGGCGGCTGATCTGTTAAATGATAATGATTAGGATTTAATAGGCTGCAATGCTTCGCGTGTCTACCAGATGGCATAAATTCATGAATTGTAATGCAGTTTATATATATATACTGTGCAGTATTGCAGCCAGCGGGAATAAAATGCTTCAATCCCTGCTTGGAAAATAACTCAATGTACTCGGGCAGAAAACAATCACAAACCTCAATAAACCCGGGTATACCCGAATTCGTGGGACTAGCCAAGCTCGAATAAAGTGTGTCGCCAGTGTACTAAGCGCTTAACCTATTAGCCTAACTTAACAATACATGATAATGATGGATAAGTGCTCTAAATGTTGGAATTCCCTTACAAAGATACAACAATAAACTAGTGAATTCTACAGACTAATATAACAAACTGAGAAGACGGCTGCCTAAGGATTGAAAAACCACAAACCTATCCACAAGGTAAGTACAACAATAGCTTAAAAACAAAAATAAAACAAACAATGAAAGAAAACAGAAATAGTCCTTGGCGCACTATCTGGTATATAAACCTGCAGAAAAATGAAGTCCAAAGATCTTGGTAGTGAGGATTGTTGGTCCGGAATCCAATCGTACTCAAAGTCCTCTGAGGTGGTGGAATCAGATTTGTGCGAATGATGCTTTAATGCATGCCAGACCAATATGATTGGGTTCAAAGCAGGATCTTAATGAATGTTGCAGATGTGTTTTGGGGTCAATGTCTTGGAAGGACTGGTGACCACTCCAGATGTGAAGTATTCAGAAATGTTACGTTCTTCCCTCTGAGCAATAATGACCTTCTGTATGTAGACTCTCTAATATGAGGAAAAAGCCTTAATGGACTGGTCATGCACAGCTGCATCTAAAGACTTAGTAAACAATTATTTGGAAGTCTGACTCCTCCTCCCTGTCAGGGAGGGGGAGACAAAGAGCACGAACGAAAGAGAAGTGCCCGATAGAACAGAAAAGTAGCATATTCAATTTAAGCAAAGTGACACTGACAGATCCACAGAAGAGTGTCATCTCAAAGGGGTTATCTTTTGTGCCAGTGAAGAATCACAATAGCTTTGATCTCTTCATGGATGCAAATAGATTCCTCCGCAAACTCACCCTCAAAAGGTTTTTCATGAATAGAGACCAAGCCCCTAGATTAGGACCAACCATTCCACCAGTAGTAGCACAAGAGGTAAATATGGTCCACACGGGTTTGAAACCCAAGTCCTCCTTTTATCCTCACTTTGCAAAGGGCAATCATCTGGAAACATTTTTCCAGATGATCAACACTGATTTTGAGAATCTGACGATTAACAAACAGAAAATAACAGAGAATCTCACAAAACAAGAAAAAACAGCCTTAAAAGAAATCACAGAGAATGAGGAATTAGTGATAAAACAGGCTGATAAAGGGGGAGGAACTGTTCTGATGGACAGGGATAATTACAACAAGGAATCTTTAAGACTACTGGGGGAGGAAGAAACATACACTAAATTAAAGAAAAATCCAATAAATGAATTTACAGATGAGCTGAGGGTCCTGTTGGAGAGGGGGAGGCTCCTGGAGGTGCTAGACGAGGGGGAATATAAGTTTCTATACAGTGACAAGTCAAAGGTACCGGTATTTTACCAACTGCCAAAAATTCACAAAAGTGAAGTCAATCCCCCAGGCAGACCTATAGTCTCGGGGATTGACTCACTAACATCAAACTTGTCACTGTACATAGACATATTCCTCCAGAAATATGTCACTCAACAAAAGGCATACTTAAAGGATACCACAGATCTATTAAATACACTGAGCAAAGTCAGGTGGGAGAAGAATTTCTTAATGGCAACATGCGACGTTGTGTCGCTATATACATCAATAGACCACACAAAAGGATGTAGAGCCATAAAAAGATTTTTATTGAAAGATGCTGACCTAACAGACATACAAGCTGACTTTATTATTGATGGAATCATGTTCATTTTACAGCATAACTTTTTTTGGTACGAGGGAAGTCATTACTTGCAGAAACGAGGAACGGCGATGGGGACCAGGTTCGCCCCTAGCTACGCCAACCTCTACATGGCATCATGGGAGGAAGATAACATCTGGCCTAATGGAGAGCTTGGGGAGGGCCTGGTCCTCTGGCGTCGGTTCATCGATGACGTGTACCTAATCTGGGGGAATGGAGAAAGTAAGTTACAAGATTTTCTAACAGGCATAGACAATGTAGAACTCAATCTAAAATTTACAAGCGAGTACAGTGACAGGCGAGTGAATTTCTTAGACCTAGAAATATATATAGAAAACGATCAAATAAAAACAAAAACATTCTTTAAGAAAACTGATAAAAATAACTACATCTTACGGACGAGTTGCCATCTCCCGAGGTGGATGGACGGAGTTCCATCAAGCAAGTTCACCCGAATTAAGAGGAACTGTAGTGAGAGGGAAACTTTCTTACAACAATCCAATGAACTAAAGGAAAGATTCATAGAGAAAAAATACAAGGAGGAAAAGATAGATGAGGCTCTACTAAAGATAGATAAATTGGAGAGGGAAGATCTTCTAAAACCTAAATTAAGGGATAAAACGATAAAGAACAAATCAGACTTTGCATTCCTCACTAACTATAATGGGGAAGCCAAGGAAATTAGGAAAATCATAAATAAGCACTGGCCAATACTGAAGAATGACCCAATTTTGGGAAGCGAACTACCTGATCATCCAAATATCATCTTCAGGAAAGCACGAAATTTAAAAAACACACTAGCTCCCAGTGTCCTTAAACAGAAAGCCAAGCCCCAGAACTGGTTACAATCCAATAAAGGTTTTCATGGATGCAAGACATGTAGAGCGTGTCAATTTAAATCGAACAACAAATTGGAGTTTACATCTAACAACACAGGGGAAAGATTCAATATAGAATCCAGTCTAACATGTAGGTCAGACCATGTTGTGTACCTCCTGGAGTGCCCTTGCAAACTACAATATGTAGGGAAGACTGAGAGACCAATAAGAACTAGGATTATCGAACATTTGAGTAGCATCAAGAGATCTCTTTTAACTCACAGTCTCTCCAAACACTTCATGGAGAAGCACCAGGGGGACACGACAGGTCTGACTTACACACCTATAGAATATGTCTCGGGCCACTGGCGGGGGGGTGACCGCAATCTGGAACTCATGAGAAGGGAGACCTTCTGGATTCACAGGTTGCGGACACTCTCACCCAGGGGACTCAACATGGAAATCGAGATTGCACCCTTCTTGTAACCTGTATAAGATGTAAAATTGCTGATGTGTTGAATTAACCGGTTCTTCTGTCTTTTCCTCCTTCTGCTGTTCTCTCTCACAGTGTGCAACTGCCATCCGTTATCCTTTATTATAAACCACATAAGAACTAAGATGTAACACACTACCTGTCATCCCTAGGTTAGGTTTATTGTTTAGGATTTTATGCCATTTGTATAAACTAGTATCTATATTTATAGACACCCTCATATATATGTGTATGTATTTTTTAAGTTGGTCTGTGATATGAACATGTTGTTTATATTCCATCATAGTATCGGCGCTATAATAATAAGTAAATGTCCTGCAATTATTTATGCCAATCTTACATTATGGAACCCCTTATAATATTAATATGTATTCCCATACTATAGAGAGTTTATATATATATGACGGAGCTCCCCCACTTTTTACATAATTTTGAAGTACCACATTGTACAACCTGTGGTATGAGATTAATTGTGAATTACTTTTTTTTTTTTTTTTTTTTTTTTTTTTTATATATATCAATTGTGATTGTAATGCCCCCATAGTCCTGTCACGGGAAAAATTCTCTCTCCCTAAAAAACATACCCATGCCCTTTAAATTCATCCCTGGTGGGCTATAATATAATATAGATCACATTACAGAAATTAAGTCTGCCTTAAACCTGTCCCACTTGGAAACTATTCTAACCACACTACTATGAGCCTAAATTCTTAGTGCAAAGAAATAAAACATCATTCGAGCACCAATTATCTAATTGGACCACCCATTCCCTCTAAACATAGAAAATTATTAGTTCCCTTTACCCCACAAGGTGTGGTTAATGACAGGTTAAACCATGCCAAACCTCATATATTTAGGATTCCACTCCTGTTGAATAACGAGCTCCCTTATATATATGGATACAAAAATAGTGCAGACCAATTGATTTTACAAGTGTTTTATTGATTAATTAATTAAAAACCAATTATGGAAGGTATATAGAGATAGTTTAGAGGAGGGGGCGGTACACTCCTGAGGAAGCCACACACCTGGCGAAACGCGTAGAGTGGTAGCCGCCCTGAGAGGAGAGAGGAGAGATCTGGGAGCTGACACTCACACAGCCGCGACCGGAAGTGACGCATCGGGACTAAGCGGAAGTGACGCATTGGAGCAAGCAAGGCGGGACCATTGACCGGTGAGAGAGCTGGAGTCCAAGTCCTCTGCAGCACCTGTATACTCCTGTATATACCCAGCAAAGGGAGCCGAATAGCCCACACAAGAGGGGATCTACGAGGGGACTAGACCGGCGAGACAGCGAGCACCAGTGGAGGTGAAAGGTCACAGAGAGCGGTGGTCCACACGCAGTCACACCGGAGGAGGCGGGTGAGCCTGGAGCTAACCATTTTCTCTCCTCAATCACTATCAATGTGATACATGCCTTAACCACTTGTTTTTATTGTAAGTGTTTATTTTTACCCTATAAAGTCGAGTTTTTTATTGTTACTGGTCTGCACTATGGTATCATTTCTTTTACATATACACTGCTGCTGAGCTGAGAGTTGGAGATCCCACTACCTGGTTAAAGAAATCCTCCTAGCAGAGACCATTGTGTGTCAAAACCGCTCGTTTTTGACTTACATCTTGTAAGTAGGCAACACATAGGAGCCAAGACAGAACACAAATTTATACACCTTTTAAAAACTGTCTGCAATTAGATTGTTTTTTCTTTTTGTTCTATTTCCCTTTATGCTCCCCCTGGATTGCAGTTGGACAATTTTATCTTCAGACACGGGGTACTGCTATGGGGACGTCATTTGCCCCCTCTTATGCTAATTTGTTTGTGGGTCTTTGGGAATCCACACACATTTTCGGTGCTGATAATTCTTTTCGTCATCAGATTATTTTCTATAAACGGTATATTGACGATTTGATTATGATTTGGGATGGGGATTTATTATCACTGCATGCCTTTATTCATACACTTAATACTAATTCTTTAAATCTTAAATTTACTTATGAAGAACACATGAATCACATCAATTATTTAGACATTACTTTATTTATTGACACGACAGGCACTATTCAAACGGACATTTTTAGAAAGCCTCATTCACGTAATACTTTATTGGAAGCAGACAGCAGTCATTCTAAATCATTCATTCGAAGTATACCCAAGGCTGAATTCCTTCGACTAAGACGGCTTTGTTCAAATGACGATTTATTTGAGCATCAAGCAGAGGAATTAAAAACTCGATTTGCTCAAAGAAAATATAATCACACTGATATTGAAGCAGCATATCTGTGTGTCAAATCTACAAACAGGATCGATTTGTTATCGAACTCGTCTGTGAAGTTCAAGAAGAAACATGAATTGGATCGAGTGACGTCTGCTCTATTTGTCACCCAGTTTAGTCGCCAGGCTGAACAGATTCGTTCTATCATTTATAAACATTGGGGGACCCTCACTCTTGATAAGGACCTACATAGTTCAGTTAACCAGGGTCCAGCCATTACTTTTAGGAAATCCAAATCCTTATCTGACTATCTTTCTCCAAGATTGTTTGACTCTAAGAAGTCTAACAAATCTGTTAAAATAAAAGGTTTTTTTAAATGTGGAAAATGTTGCGTTTGCTGCTATGCGAAACCAATTAAGTCTATTAAGACTATTTATTCTAAAAAGAACTATAGGATCCCATCCTTTATTAATTGTGACTCACAATTTGTCATATACTTTCTTACCTGTGGCTGTGGCCAAGGGTACGTGGGCTGCACTATACGCCCTGTTAAAAACAGAATCATGGAGCATATACGTTCCATTAAAAGAAAAGATTTCATGTTACCAGTTTCAAAACATTTTACTGACTGTCCTTCAGGAGGTCTATCAAATGTTCATTTTTCTGCTGTAGAACTGGTGCCCATGCCCATGAGAGGGGGTGATAGATTAAAGCTCCTCAACCAGCGGGAGATGTTTTGGATCCATTCTTTGGATACATTATCCCCTGCAGGAATTAATACAGAATGGGATCTAGAAAAGGTGAAGGGAAACACAAAATGGATGTGCCCCCTAAAAGAATTCACTTAAATGCACACCATAACAGTGTAAAAATTAACTTTTAATAAATTTACTTAAAACATATATTACCAAAGTAATGTGTAATGTGAATTAAAAATATATTAAATCAACGCTATCAGGCAACCTTGTCGTCAGTTATAAGTTCATACTATCCCATTTAACCACTTAATAATGGTGGGATATGGAGGACACAGATTGCTAGGAGTCAGGGTGTTAACCCCTCTGGAGCAACGGTGAGACCCAATAATGGAAGTGTATAGATGTACACAAGTGAGTGGCCAATGGGTTAAATGTCCAGCTACCTTGCTAGATCAGCCAGCACTGCGCACTATAATGGAGACTTTAGTGTGTTAAAATAAGAGTGCTAGAGTGATAAAGCTGGCAAATGCAGTGATAATGGTAGTACATACACTGCTTGTCCGGGATGGGAAGGGAGCGAAGATAGCAGGGATACACCATGAAAAATAAAAAATAAATGCATACAATAGTGTAATAAGTTCTTTTCAATCTGGATAAAACA
The DNA here is from genome assembly GCF_040206685.1 of Ascaphus truei. Taxonomy (NCBI): domain Eukaryota; kingdom Metazoa; phylum Chordata; class Amphibia; order Anura; family Ascaphidae; genus Ascaphus; species Ascaphus truei. Next base: position 103,526 of record NW_027453871.1, on the reverse strand, counting down.
TGTATGTCTTGGCTCTATAGCAATGCCTACTTACAGCAGGTCAAAAGGTAAAAAGCATTGATCTACACAGCAGGTAGAAAGGTGTCAGGATCTTCAGGAACAACAGCCCAGGTTTACAGCATAAGAAATCAGCACCTCAGCTCAGACGTCAGTAGATGTGAGTGGATCAGAGACATGCAAAAGACAAAATGTCCTGGGGGTTTGTGTTTACCTGGACACAGGTGGGCGGTGCTTTTGAGGGTGTAAACCATATAAGAGTTTGATTAAGACCAGTGAAACTACTCTTTGATAAAGCGCACCATGCGAGAGGTTTCTCTTTTTAATTAGTTATGTCCCAATAAATAATTTGTTATTTTTTCTATTAGCCTCCAGTTCTCGTTTTTTCATAGTTGTGATCCAAGTCTTTTCCTTCCTGCTTACTACGTACAGTCAAGCTGGTGGTTTTATTAAATCTACCAGTCTTAAACACTGGCATATTCTGCAAAATGATGATATATTATCTGAAAGTTGCTGTGTACCACCAATGGTGGCATTCAAAAGAGGGAGGAATCTGGCGGATAGCCTGATACATGCAGATAATGAGGGTAACTACAGAACTCCTCATTTTCTGGAGGGTGGCAGACCGGGTAACTTTAGATGCATGAGCTGCTCGGTCTGTAACAGTCTGACTACCGGTAGTCAATTCAGTCACCCCCCAAAGCGGGAGAATCATAAAAATTAAAAATAGACGCCCCACAGCGTGTGCTCCGCTGCTACAGAGACTGGAACAGTGAAAGACATTATTGCTTGGCACGGCGAATTGGCTGTACTGCTGTTCAGCTGAACTGGAGACCTCCTAAGTACTACCTTGAGGCTGAGGGCTGTACTAACAGCTAACCGATTGGAAGACCACCCAGGCCCTACCCCCGAGGCTGAGGGATTGAGAAGGAGAGAGCCACGACATCTCTATTGGCGTCCGTTGGTGCTTGGGTAACATTAACCCTGAAATGATTGTTTTTTCTATCTAAATGTACGCTTAATACTCACCTTTATTTTGTGGTTACTAATATAATTTTTAATGCACTATGAGCGTTGTGCGCTGTGTTTTTTTGTATTTCTGTTTGCTATTAGGGGGTATTTGAGCCATCCCTGGTGCCACAGCTGCAGACGTTCCATATACTCTACGTGTTTAAAGGTCACCTCTTTTTGTACATCACTATATCACCTCACTTTTATTGATTGTAGTAGCGCACTATATCTTTTCACATTTTCTCACTCCAGATAGGGAGACTTTCTTATTGAGACGTGAAGCATTCTGGATACATGCTTTAAATACCAGCAACGGTATGGGTCTTAATGAGCAACAGAATTTAAAATGCTTCCTTAATAGAAGGTAATTTTTTGTCTTTCTACAGGCATATTTGATCTTGCACCATCCATGGACTCTGCACTTACCTATTGGGAAAATTATCCTTTTTGTGTGGTTTTTTTCCCTTCCCTCCCCCTTCTCTCCCCCCCCCCCCTGGCTGTGTGTACCCATTTCTGACTAGGTATACACACTAGTATATTCTAAATACTGATGTACTGCATATTCTTATGTGGCATTTCACGGTAACTTTGCAGGATTATACTGATGTCATCAGCAGTATACAGTCACATGTTTTTAATAGTATATTGCTGTATTAGTTTTGTGCACATATGCTTTATGAATATTTTGGTGTGTGGTTTATTTACACTTTCAGGGTGATTTATAGGAGTGTGTCACTCCTCCCTGCTCTGACACTGATCCCATGGCGACGGATACATCTTTGTCCAGCCCTGTGAGTACAGTCTTGATTGGTGCACACCCCCCCTTCCCCCCGACGGGCGGGTCACGCTGACGTCATCATGGGGGAGTGTTCAGTCTGGGGAGAGGTGTGGCTGTGGCTGCATTCCTCCAAGACAGCTCTATGCTGTATTGCCAGGGATTTAGACCTAGACGTCTGACGTCACTAGGGGGCGCCATATGGTAGCTCTGACATCACTAGGGGGCGCCATATGGTAGCTCTGACGTCACTAGGGGGCGTCAACATCCTGGTTATGTGGCAGAGCGGGGAGAGTATCAGGGGGGTGGTATATATTGTGACTGTTTTCTTGTGTTTGGTAGCCTTCACCTTGAGAAAGGCAGTATTAGACTGCCGAAACGTTGGACTTTATGGCATATTAAACCTCCTTTGAGTAAGACCGTGTGCCTGCTTCTTCTTCTTTGTCCGGCTACAGGAAGGGTCAGGAGACAGGGAGGACAGAGGCAGGAGAAACCCATCTGACTCCGGCCTTGCCTGTCCCTACGAATACAAACACACAACCCCTCACTGAATAACATAGCCCTAATCCCATGTAATAATCCTGGGTGTAAACAAAATAATGGTTTTATGAATATTGTAATGGTTTATTAGGGACCTAGGAGGTGGCTAGTGGGGCTGTTATGTGTATTTTTGTTTATTGTGGGTAGTGGGGGTGGATGAACGGGGTATTGGCCCCAAGGATGGGTGTTTAGGCCTACCGGGTGGGGGGGGGGTAGCGGGAGGGGTTAACCCCTTCATTACCTTAGCGGTATTAACCACGAAGTTAAAGAAGAGGTTAAGTCATCCTGCAACCCCCTGGCAAGGCCTAAACACCCACCCAGGGCCAAATACCACCTTCACCCACCCCCGCTACCCACAATAAGCCTGGCACGGGTGTATAACCCCTTCATTGCCTTGGCGGTAATGAAGTTGCCTGTAAATGCATTTTTTATGCATCGGATTCATGCCGGGGGTCTCTGGTGCTGATATTAATGGATATCAGCTCTGGGACACATGCATGTTATTTTCATCGCAGCTTCACCCCACCTTCTTGCCAACTTTTGTGGCGGGACAATTTGGAGAAGAAACAGCAATTTTAAAGTGGCGATCAGCCGCAATAAGCTGATCAGGGCTTATAGAATTGAGCGTGTTTGAAAAACTGGCGATCAGTGCTGAAAAGTGGCTTATCACCGCGCGTCTGCCGATTTTATTTATTTATTTATTTTCCGGCAAAAAAACCCCGGTTATTTTTGCTCTAATCGCCAGCTTCTCTGGGCTTTCTGAATCGCTGTAGGCTTTTTTGGCTATAAACTGGTGATAAGTGGCTTATCGCTGCTTACTGCATGAGGGCCTTAGGGAGGATTTGTTCCTGTAAAGTACACCTAGTTTGGCATAGGATTTGGATGTCAGGGTATCAATGTGCATCCCAAATGTTAAATGGGAGTTGAACTATATGCCCAGATATTTCAAACAAGTAACAGGGGCTAGGATGGTATTAGAGCTGGTTTTTATCTGAAGCTCTGTCATTGGCAGCTTTAGCAATTTAGCTCTGGTCCCAAATACCATTGTTACAGTCTTGTCAGTGTTTAAAATCAGTTTGTTTTGGGAAATCCAGTTTCAAGTCTCAAAAAATCAGATTGAAGTATGTGTTCAAGGTCAGAGAGGCGAGGGCTGCGTGCATATAGGATCAGATCCAAGGCCTCTCACAATAACCTGTTAGGAATATTATTTTCTCATCTATCCGACATAAGTATAAAATATACTCTACCAAGACCCCTAATACAGAGTTACCCACCTTATACGGGAGCAGCTGCCAGACGAGTACAGTAAATGTATCTTATTTCTTTTACCACTGGAGGGCAGCGTGGAGTTGCAAGGAGTGGCGCCCGTAAGGACGACGTGCCAGTTAGGCGGAAGGAGACGCGCACACACTTATGTGAAACGGATATTTTTGGGGAGGGATTTAGTAGTCTGAGTGAGAAAATTGATATTTTGTCACAATGGAAAAATGGAAAAATTAACCATTTAAATATGCACAGATTTTATCCCACGTTTGGAAATTAGGGATGTTGCCTAAAAGTCTGAGAATGCATTAAGTGCCACCCACGGGCTTTAATGAAGCAGCATTTGTGGGATAAAGGGAACAGCATCCTGTATAAAGGTATTTTGGGCTCGATATAAATAATTGAAGCCAAAAATTAATATTAAGTAAATTGAGAATGGAAAAATATTCAGCACAAACGTACAGAATGTGATATTCTGAGAGATCTTACAGATGTTATCAAATCCCACAATGAATATATAGAAAATGTCTGTATAGAACGAGTCAAACAAGAATATGCCAATAAAACGTTTAATTGGGAGATACAGGGGCCACAATTCAGGTCAGTTAGCTGGAAGAAGGGAAGCCGGTCAGCCAGAAGAGCAGGTCCTCCGGTCAGCCAGAAGAGCAGGTCAGCCGGTCAGCTCTGAGATCAGCATTACTTATATCCCCTAAACGTTGTCCCCTGCATGTAATGCGCAGAACAGCCTGCACTGCATATACTGTACATGAGATACTTAACCCTTTCTTTTCGCTCGACTCTAATCTGAATGATTTGCTAATTGGTTTGTAATTAGAGAGATATTTGTAGCAGAATCCCATGTATGTTCTTTTTACCTTTTTAGATACCGTTTTGTGTAATAAAAGATATGAGATCAGAGGGGCTTCCTGTTTGCACTCGTGTTTTGGCAGAAGTGTATATGTGACCCTATAAATCTCCCTCACACCCGGCTTGGCAGCGTGACACTAGTGCAATGACCTGGGGAAGAATCACTGAGCTGTTAGCAATAGATACAACGGATAGAAAAGACACTACACATAGGTTGGATTAAAGAGAGTATTTTATTGAAATAATGAATCTCTTTGCTGGTAGGGGCCTGCAGCACATTGCAGAGCAATATAGTAACACGCAGAGCAATGCACTGCAGGCCCCTCCGGCAGCAAAGGAGTGAAGACCAATGCAGGGTGTATAAAGATCTCACTGATAATTCATGCACAAAGGGCAATTTGTTGCTGTGATCCAGAGGAAGGCGAAACATAACCCCTGCTGTGCAATGGGGGAAAAAAATTCCTTCCTGACCCCATTAAATGGCGATCGGAGGGTCCCTGGATCACTGCGCAGTGAGATCAGATGGAGCAGCACAGATCAGCGTTGTTATACACAGGGGCACACTCAGTATATAGAGATGTGGGTGATGGGGCCCTTGTGCCCCTGTGTATAACTCACCTGCTCCCCCATCCCCCTGCATATCTATCCCATTCACCCCTTTTCCTCCCGCATACCTCGCAGGGCCGGCCGGCCATTAGGCGGTCGCCTAGCGCGCAAAGGTCCTAGGGGCGCATTAATAATCATTATTATTTTTTTTCTTATTATTTCTAATTTATTTATCTTTTTTTTAAAATTATTATTCTTTTTTTTTATCCAGTATTTTGGCGCCCTTTTGTTTTTATTTTGCGTCGCGCTGGGGTGCGGTCGCACCCCCTGCAGTCCCGATAGCTACGCCACTGTTTATTTTATTATTTTATTTATCTTGTTATTTTTTATACAACTGGGGCACAAATTTTAAGTTTCGCCTCGGGCGCATGAAACCCGTGCTCCGGCCCTGCTCCTTGTTCTCTCTCACCCTCTCACGCCCAATATCCCTATCTCCCTCTAGTACCTGCCCCTCCCGCAGCCTTCCTGATCTTATCTGCCTCTCCTGCGGTCAAACCAACTTCTCAGGGCCCCTAGAATACCCCTGTATCTACGCCCTGGCTCCTCTGCTACCTGCTCCCGGCTTCTTCTCCGCCTAAAAAAGGTGAAGCAGCAGATCTGTCCGCACCTCTCGTATTCTCCTACCTGCTCCTGGGGTCTTCTCCTCCGCCTAAAAAAGGTGAAGCAGCAGATCCGGCCACACCTGTCGTATGCTCCTTGGTCATCGTACACCACGTCTGCCTCCTCGGCCGCCTTGTAGCCCACCTCATTGTTCCACTTGACGCCCGCTTTTTCGTATGCCTCGTCGTCCGCCTCGTAGCCCGCCTCGTCGTCTGGTGGCACAAAGGGCACCACCTTCGTGCGTGTCCTGACCTGCAGGAGACATGAAGTGTTTGTAACCAGGGACAGTGATACTCTGTATCGCAAGAGCTCCTGTGCCACTTATACCCCCTCCGCAATACCACGTTATACCGCCCTCCACAGGGCAAATACCCGTTATACCCACCTCCCCAGGCCCAGTACCCAGTTATACAACCCTCCCAAGGCCCAGTACCCTGTTATACACCCCTCCCAAGGCCCAGTACCCTGTTATACGCCCCTCCCCAGGCCCAGTACCCTGTTATACACCCCTCCCCAGGCCCAGTACCCTGTTATACACCCCTCCCAAGGCCCAGTACCCTGTTATACACCCCTCCCCAGGCCCAGTACCTGTTATACCCACCTCACCAGGCCCAGTACCCGTTATACCCACCTCACCAGGCCCAGTACCCATTATGTACCCCTCCCCAGAAGGTCATATTTCTATTTATCAAAAATACATTGAGTAACCTCTGGTTTTCAGGCATGTCCTAGGGGAGTTATCACAGAGACACAGAAACGTCGCTGAGTTTGGTGAGTAACTCCCTTAACCTCTCAGCAGTTGAATTCCCCATTAGGCGCTTAACACGTTAAAAACAAGCGTTGCTATTTCTCTGCATGAAGTTGCAGGTAATTGGAAGAGTTACACAGTGACGGCTATTTCATCACTCACCTTCTTCTCCCGAAACGGTCTTTTCTGTCTTATTTCCGGCTTCACATCGGATATCCATATCCATTCTTGGCCTCTGATCTGTATGCAAGACAATGCTTTAAGACAGGGTTGCGCAACCTTTTTCCCTGCTCCCCCCTCCCCCCTCCCCACCTTGTCTCCGACGTTCTGATGTAACGACGTCATGTGATATCACGTTGCTATGGCAATGCCACATCATGTGACGCCACGTTGCTGTCGCCAGAAGCCGCCGGAGACAAGGAAAGGGAACTTACAGAGGACTTGCGCACGATTTCCGGCATTTAATTTAAATGCTGTGGGGAAGAGCGAGGGGCCACTGTAAGCGCCGAGCCCCTCCTCCCAAGAAAATGTCGCGCCCCTCGATTTGCACACCCCTGCTTTAAGAGATATTCTGGGACCCTCCAACTCCTCCATCGGACCCTTCCTCATACTCATATTGACTGACCTTGCAGTGCTCTGCCCTGACTTGCACTGACCTGCTATGATGCCTCTCAAAATACCATGCTAACTCATTCTGAACATACATGTGTCCTTTCTACATGTTACTCAGCTTGTATGGGCCACAGACAGCTTTCCCGGGGTCCAGGACTAGTTTCCACCGGGGACCCTCACCCATGGGTCGGCGACCTTGCGAGAACCCACCCCCCCCCCCAACCTGTTTTCTCTTGCACTGCCATAGACTACAACATTTCGGCCTGCTGGTCTTTTTCAGGTAAAGTGGCTAAACCCACTAAATCCAGCAAAGAAAGGCCAGCAGCCAAAACATTGTAGTCTGTGGCACAATAAATTATCTTTTTTTATTCAAATCTGTGTGCCCTTTTCCATCAATCTTATTGTATACATTGGACGAAATGCCGGTCTTCCCTGAGACTAAGGGGCACTGGTAAAAGTATCACTAATTGTTTTTTTTGGTATGCAGCAAATCCCCATCATTTTTGCGTTCTCTTGCTCTGCCCCAATCTGACACACCACCTTGCTCTCTCACCCCCCTCTTACACTCCCCCATCACCCTTTCCTTCCCCAAAGGTTGTCCTTTAATCAGATCTTACCCAAATTGTCTCCATCTCCCTTGGAAATGTTCTGTCTTTAAGCTGTGTGGCTCCTCTTGATCCGAACTTTCTTAGCTGACCCCTTTAGGTTTCGGCTCCGAGGGTCTAAAAAATAAGCGACTCCGAAAAGATGTGAAATATGCACAAGGGTCCTAAAATATTTATCTAATGGGGCTCTGAGGGGGAGACTTAAATACTAGTTAATATAATCTATTTAACTAACAAATATGATCTATTAAACTAAGAAATATAATGTATCAAACTAAATAAATATCTATTAAACTAATAAATAGAATCTATTGTACTAAGAAATATAATCTATTCAACTAAATAAATATAATCTATTTAAAAACAATACAATAAAAAGCTGGAGAAATGATACGTTAACCAAGCCACAGATTTGATGCCAATGAGCGTTGAACTCCTTGCAGATCCACCGTCAGCTGGTTGTGGCAGAAAGTGGTGACATGCAGTAGAACAGAGTGGTTGAGCTGTAACCACGGCAGTCAGGTCAGAAATCAACACAATATTTTTTGAAATTTAGAATGAGAATGTTCAATATGTCACATTCTGGGCTCAGACCCTGAGCCCTGTCACATGTTAGCAGCTTGTGATAATAGAAGATATCCATATACTGGGATGTGATAAGAGACATGAAGGTCATTTTATACTGGGTCCCATAACCTGCTTTATATGAAGTATCATTTTACACTAATTAGTAGAGATGCTACATTTTGAAAAATAGCGCTTTTGGCGACATTGTTCATTTTCTCTACAAATGATAAATGAAAAAGTTGGATAAAACGTTATATGTGTGTGTGCGCGTGCAATATATATATATATATACACATATACATACATACACATATAGTATGTTTATATATATATATCATACTATATGTATATATATTGTCTGTTTTATACACACATACACGTGTGTGTATATGTATGTGTGTGTGTGTGTGTATATATGTGTGTGCGTGTGTATATATATGGTATAACCCAGAGGTGCGCAAAGTGGAGGGCGGGAGATTTTTCGGGGGGGGGGGGGAGGCGCACGGGCGGTTGCAGAGGCCCCGCGCACTTCCTCGAGGCATTAAAATTAAATGCCGGGGGATCGCGTGAGGCCTCTGCAATGCTATTACTTACCTTGACTCTGCCGGCGTCACTCGTGTCCATGGCAACGCGGTGTGTGTGTGTGTGTATCTGTGTGAATATAAATGAATGGAGAGCCCACAGTTTATACAGTGCTTTACAAAAGGTGTGTGTGTGGAGTGGGAGTTAATATAAATTGTGTGGGTAGGTGTGGAAATGTGAGAGATTGTAGCAAAACTAAAAGTGTGTGTAGATACTATGTGGTCCCTATTGGTGTATAGGGATGGAAAAACAAGGAGTATTTGTATGTGTAAGAGACAGCTGTGTGTGCATACATATAGCACAGTATGTACAGACATGGCCTTTAGCGCTCATGGGAAGAGAGTTCACTTGTGTCAGTAATGACTCATAAAATTTCGATCTCTGTTTAGGCCACCGCTAAGTGTCCCGAACAGTTGCATATATTTCTATTCGTGCAACCATCTCTATTTCGGTGTTTTAAGATTAACTTTGAGTATGGCAACCCCCAGATCGTCCATCTTATGGACAGAGTCAGAGAAATGTTCGCCGACAGGACTGTCTCTTGTTCCGCGTGTGATGCTGTGCGATGCAGGTTCATTCTCTTGTTTAGCCCCTGCCCCGTCTCACCTATGTAGTAGCAGCCCCCTGGACATTTCATGCACATGATGAGGAACACGACATTGCTGGAGGAACAGGTGAACCTTCCTCTGATTTTGTATTCCCGATTCCTGTGTGGTATTTGTATTGTGTCCGCTGTGTAGAGTATTGCGCAGGTTTTGCATCTTGCGTCCTGGCCTGGCATATATATAATTATATATATATATATTCCACAGAAGCAGCCGGCACTCCAGTTGCATGTAGAAAAAATTGGGTGCTTGTCCCATAAAGCAATAATAAACCACACGATTCCGTTTGAAGCACGAGATCAGGAGACAGCACTCTGGTAAGTTTGATCACAAGTTTTTGTACTGAAAAAGACACATAAACCGACGTGTCACGACAGGTCACTCTGCGCGTATTCTGACAGGCCGAGATGGCGTTTGCAGGGAGCTCGGGCGGTGGTAATATCTCTGCGGTGGCGCGGTCCGGATCCCAATACGTTCGCCGCGGAACCCGCTCTGGGCTTCAGTGTAAATCTCCGTCTCCCCCTGTCAGCCTCAGGCAGCTGTTTAGCTATATTTTTAGCCAATCCAGGATTCCTTTATCCCGTTTTATTGAACACTGTCTTCCTTTTTATTATTTTATATACCGTTTGTCATGTTGTTTATAGATTTAGTTTCATTTAGTTATATTTGATTATTCATGTGGTTTGTGTTCATTGTAACCGAACCCGGATCTGTGACGCATATGTACTGAGGTGGGGTTGGATCCCCTCGGTTATTTCTTGTTTTATTAATAAATAATTTACTATATTTTAATCTCTGGTGTGCATTGTGTGCATTTTTCTTCTTGTCTGCACAGTGCTTCAGATTCTGCATCTGAAAAAATGCCGGTGGATCGGGATGTGAGGTAGGGAAGTGACGTCCGCGCCGGAACGTTATTGCCACGCCTCCAAATATTCATTGCCACGCCCCCAAATCGCGCCCGCTGCATACCCTGCAAAGCCATTAAAAAGCTCAGGCTTCAGCAAGTGTATTGCAGCGTGTGTGCGCCTTCCCTCCTTCTGAAATACTATAGACCAGGCCTGCACAACTCGTAAAGCGAGAAGGGCCAAAATGCTCCAAGGAAAAAAAATTTGGGCCGCACGGGTAAAATCATCATCATCATCTCTCCTCCAGCACCTCTCATCATCATCCTCATATCTCCCCCAGAACCCCTCACTATCAACCTTTGCGATACTCCCCATCTATCTCTCATACCCCCATCTCTCCCCCTCACCCACACATAATACTCCCTCTCCACAAACACACAATACCCCACTGCACACCACACACATCCCACGCCCCCTGCACCTCACATCCTTCTACCCCCCTGCACCTCACATCACTCTCCCCCCCTGCACCTCACATCACTCTCCCCCCCTGCACCTCACACCACTCTCCCCCCCTGCACCTCCCATCTCTCCCCCCTGCACCTCACATCACTCTCCCCCCCTGCACCTCACATCACTCTCCCCCGCTGCACCTCACATCACTCTTCCCCCCTGCACCTCACATCACTCTTCCCCCCTGCACCTCACATCACTCCCCCCCCTGAACCTCACATCACTCCCCCCCCTGAACCTCACATCACTCCCCCCCCTGAACCTCACACCACTCTCCCCCCCCTGCACCTCACATCACTCTCCCCCCCTGCAACTCACATCACTCTCCCCCCCTGCAACTCACATCACTCTCCCCCCTGTACCTCCAATCACCCCCCCTGCACCTCCAATCACCCCCCCTACACCTCCAACAACCCTCCCCTGCACCTCCAATAACCCCCCCTGCACATCCAACAACCCTCCCCTGCACCTCCAAAGACCCCCCCTGCACCTCCAATGACCCCCCCTGCACCTCCAATGACCCCCCCTGCACCTCCAATAACCCCCCCTGCACCTCCAATAACCCCCCGCACCTCCAATGACCCCCACACCTCCAATCACCCCCCTGCACCTCCAATCACCCCCCCTGAACCTCCAATGATCCCCCCTGCACCTCCAATGATCCCCCCTGCACCTCCAATCACCCCCCCCTGCACCTCCAATCACCCCCCCCCGCTGCACCTCCAATCACCCCCCCTGCACCTCCAATCACCCCCCCCCCTGCACCTCCAATCGGCGGGGCGGGCCGCACAGAGAGGCGGGGCGGGCCGCACAGAGAGGCGGGGCGGGCCGCACAGAGAGGCCGGGCGGGCCGCACAGAGAGGCGGGGCGGGCCGCACAGAGAGGCCGGGCAGGCCGCACAGAGAGGCGGGGCAGGCCGCACAGAGAGGCGGGGCAGGCCGCACAGAGAGGCGGGGCGGGCCGCACAGAGAGGCCGGGCAGGCCGCACAGAGAGGCCGGGCGGGCCGTACAGAGGGGGCCGCACAGAGAGGCGGGGCGGGCCGCACAGAGAGGCGGGGCGGGCCGCACAGAGAGGCGGGGCGGGCCGCACAGAGAGGCCGGGCGGGCCGCACAGAGAGGCCGGGCGGGCCGCACAGAGAGGCCGGGCGGGCCGCACAGAGAGGCCGGGCGGGCCGCATGCGGCCCGCGGCCGTTATGTTGTGCAGGCCTGCTATAGACGCAGCCTTATCGACGCTTACTGAATAGGCCACTGTGTCTCTGTCTCTCTCTGTGTCTCTGTGTCTCTCTGTGTCTCTCAAATCAAAATCAGCTTTGTTGGCATGACAAAAGAACATTTCAGTATTGCCAAAGCGTGAGTAATAGGGGGTGTGGGACAATGATTACACGAATACTAGGGGGTACGGTTTAATGGTTATACAGTACATTACTTTTGTCTCTCTCTCATTCTCTGTCTCTCTCTCATTCTCTGTCTCTCTCTCATTCTCTGTCTCTCTCTCTCATTCTCTGTCTCTCTCTCTCATTCTCTGTCTCTCTCTCTCATTCTCTGTCTCTCTCTCTCATTCTCTGTCTCTCTCTCTCATTCTCTGTCTCTCTCTCTCATTCTCTGTCTCTCTCTCATTCTCTGTCTCTCTCTCATTCTCTGTCTCTCTCTCATTCTCTGTCTCTCTCTCATTCTCTGTCTCTCTCTCTCATTCTCTGTCTCTCTCTCTCATTCTCTGTCTCTCTCTCATTCTCTGTCTCTCTCTCTCATTCTCTGTCTCTCTCTCTCATTCTCTGTCTCTCTCTCATTCTCTGTCTCTCTCTCTCATCCCTGTATGATAGGTATGTTCCAACTCTATTTTTTGCTCTTCTTTTCCGTTTGAGAGGAGGGAGTCCCTCACCTCTTCAGCCACACACCAGGAACGCTGGATTGCTTACAGACGCTCGGAGAGGCGGATACAGTCGTGGATTGCAGGCACTGATTTATCTGGTAAGTACCGCAAACATGCTTGAACAAGGGCCGTAGACATTTTATTTGATGGTTTAGATTACCATTGTCTGTGGTTGTTAGTTATTGGTATTACAGTTTTTTGATGTTGTTACGAATCAAATACATTTTGAAGTAGTAATCCCCTCCGAACTGGGCATTCCTGGCCAATAATGCCCTGGCTGTAAGAGTTGAAGGGCCCAAGCAAAGCCCCCAGCTCTATACACACTAACACTGCAGGGGCATCAGAGTGTCTTATTGTCATGGCAACAGGAGGTGTCACGTGATGTAATTTGTTTAATAAATTATTTTTTAAGGTGTCCCGGTTTTTCATTTTCGAAATCTGGTCACCCTATTCATCAAGCAGAAAAAGTGAAGAAACAATTGTAGTTTTGCTAATGGACGTCATTTTGGCATATCATTAGCTTTGAGGATACCCATTAATATGAAGAAAAGTAACAGCCATTCCCAATGTAGCCCCCCTTCCCTGGGCCAATCGCAGATCGGGCCCCCTCCTCTGTACTAGGGCCTGGCTACGTGTCTGAGTGTGGTGCATACCTGCTGGCAACAGGGGGGCCGGAGTCTCCCGCGATGGTATGGGGGATGATAGGATCAGGTTTCTGGGGTGAATGCCTTCGTCTCATTTAATGGTGCAGCACCTCCATCTCTGAGCCCCAGGAATACGGGTGGAATCCTTCCAGAGAGTCGTCCCCCCCCCCCCCGGGGATGAGAGATTCCAGTCTCACACTGTATATCTTTAAAAGCAGCCGCAGCTCTTTATTCACAGCAGCAGAATAGCAGCAACAAGACTGTCAATCAGGTACAGGGTGTTTTCCTCCACACAGGACTGCTCTCCCTCAGGATGGTCTCTGTGTCCCTGCCACCACCCCAGGTCAAGGGCACCCAGGGTGGGGCTAGCTCTTCCCTCGCCCCCTAAACAGGGTGAGAGGAATTGGTCCACCTCCCTAAGTAAGGTTGCATCAGCTCTACTCAGAGGCTGATGGCTCCCCTTCTCCAACGGCCAATTGATATAGGCTCTCTCTGTCACCCTGGGCCAGCCAGGTGACAGACTCAGCAGACTCTAACTCTGGACTGAACTCTTAACTCTGACACACACTTCTACTAAATAGGAAGTGCACTGCTCTTTATGATATTGGCAGGCACTGCCCCTGTGTCTCTGCCTTCCACACAGGGTCAGGTACCAATTTCAGGAATGTCCCGTTATTAGCGTAAACACAACAGAGTTCCATGGATCTAGCATTAAGACTGTAAGCTCTCCAGGCCAGGGATTTCCTTTCCTATTGTCTGATTTTGTTTGTTGCACTTATTATACTATAATTCCCTGTACTGTATTGCCTCTCTTATAAAGCGCTATATAAATAAAGATTTCCATACATAATATATCTTAATGCATCTTAAGACACCTTAGAGTTCCCTCTATAAGACACTTTATGGTCCACTCAAGTGAATAGTCTGTAAGGAGTCTAAGGCTGCGTCCATAGAAGGACAAGCAGCGCTGAGGCGTGCGGACGCTCCGCGCTGAGCCCCTGCATCCTCAATGAGGATGCCTTGAGAGGGGGCTCATGCGAGCGTCCGCGGGCGTGCTCAGGCTTTGGAGTTTTCAGCCGAGCGCCAAGCTGTTTTTCAGCGCGCTGTCGGCTGAAAACATCCAATCAGCCTTAAGCAGCGTCAACGTCACGGCGCCGAGACATTGACGTCAGTGCATCGCGGGCGATTGGCCCAGCGACGTCACTGCCCCGCCTCCAACCACCTCCCCCCGGCTCCCTTCGCGCACGCTGGCTCCGTGGAATCGGGCTGACTTAAGCAGGCGAGCCTCAGCGTTAGCGCGCATCCGCTCTCCCCACCCCTCTATGGCCCGGGCCTTAGTTACTGTACAGCATTGTAAAGTGCCTTGCTGGCCTAGTACAATTTAGTAAATATCCTAAACAATGTCGTCTTAGGCAAAATGTTGCTGATCTTTGCTCTAAAAATGACTATGAACTAAAGAGAAATAACAATCTCCCTTGTGAGCACATTCACATGTCTCAGACAGGTCTGCAACCCTGCTTTTCACCATTATCCCATACAGCTTCCACTGCAGCCAGGGACTCTGGGAAATGACATGCAAATGAGCACAGTGTCACCTTTTGCTTCAAATCTATTTTAAATGAAATTAGCCTTGTACTTCTGGTGGAGAGAGTAGGGGTTTGGTGCTTTATACGTTACATATTATTAAATGTTAACATCAAACAAATATTGTCATTATGTTTGGTGCTACTTATTTCTTTTTCATTAGGATTTATTTATTCATCTTTCATTATTATTATTTACTAGCTGAGAGACCCGGCGTTGCCCGGGATGTAAATGCGTAATAGGTAGTATTATTTATAACTCGTGGAACAATAGGTGAGTATTTGTTGTAAAGGTTTCGGGGGGGGGGGGAGAAAGGGGAGCGGGGGGGGGGAGAAAGGGGAGCGGGGGGGGGGAGAAAGGGGAGCGGGGGGGGGAGAAAGGGGAGCGGGGGGGGGAGAAAGGGGAGCGGGGGGGGGAGAAAGGGGAGCGGGGGGGGAGAAAGGGGAGCGGGGGGGGAGAAAGGGGAGCGGGGGGGGGGGAGAAAGGGGAGCGGGGGGGGAGAAAGGGGAGCGGGGGGGGAGGAGAAAGGGGAGCGGGGGGGGAGAAAGGGGAGCGGGGGGGGGAGAAAGGGGAGCGGGGGGGGAGAAAGGGGAGCGGGGGGGGGAGAAAGGGGAGCGGGGGGGGAGAAAGGGGAGCGGGGGGGAGAAAGGGGAGCGGGGGGGGAGAAAGGGGAGCGGGGGGGGAGAAAGGGGAGCGGGGGGGGGGAGAAAGGGGAGCGGGGGGGGAGAAAGGGGAGCGGGGGGGGGGAGAAAGGGGAGCGGGGGGGGGGAGAAAGGGGAGCGGGGGGGGGAGAAAGGGGAGCGGGGGGGGGAGAAAGGGGAGCGGGGGGGGAGAAAGGGGAGCGGGGGGGGAGAAAGGGGAGCGGGGGGGGAGAAAGGGGAGCGGGGGGGGAGAAAGGGGAGCGGGGGGGGAGAAAGGGGAGCGGGGGGGAGAAAGGGGAGCGGGGGGGAGAAAGGGGAGCGGGGGGGGGGAGAAAGGGGAGCGGGGAGAAAGGGGAGCGGGGGGGGGAGAAAGGGGAGCGGGGGGGGAGAAAGGGGAGCGGGGGGGGGAGAAAGGGGAGCGGGGGGGGAGAAAGGGGAGCGGGGGGGGAGAAAGGGGAGCGGGGGGGGAGAAAGGGGAACGGGGGGGGGGAGAAAGGGGAGCGGGGGGGGGGAGAAAGGGGAGCGGAGGGGGGAGAAAGGGGAGCGGGGGGGAGAAAGGGGAGCGGGGGGGGGAAGGGGAGTGGGGGGGGGAAAGGGGAGTGGGGGGGGGTGGAGAGCGGTGGGCATATGTATTGTCATAATTTATGTTTGGGCATTTCCCCCCCCCCCCCGTTCCCCGTGACTCCCCCCCCCCCGTTCCCTGTGACTCGCGCTCCCCCCCCCGGCGGCCGCTTGGTCCCCCAATGTGCCGTCCTGCTGAGTGAGGCGTGCAGGCGGCTGCAGGAAGCGCCCTGTGTGGGCCTAAGACTCACGCTCCCCCCCCCCCCCCCCCCGGCGCCCGCTCGATGTGGCGTCTGGCTGAGCGGCGGTAGGAAGCGCCCTGTGTGGGCCTGAGGCTGAGGCGGGACGCGCAGTGGGCCTGAGGCTGAGGCGGGACACGCAGTGGGCCTGAGGCTGAGGCGGGACGCGCAGTGGGCCTGAGGCTGAGGCGGGACGCGCAGTGGGCCTGAGGCTGAGGCGGGACGCACAGTGACTTACCTGAGCGGGTGGTAGCGCCGGGGAGGTAAGGGAGCGGCTGGGGTAGGAGGGCCGCGCTTCCCGTCCGGAGCCAGTGCAGGATGGCGCACGTGAGGGGGGGGGGGAGGGGGGCGGACAGAGGGTGTGTGTGTGTGTATAGAGCTGCTGTGTTGTGTGTGTGTGTGTGTGTGTGTGTGTGTGTGTATAGAGCTGCTGTGTTGTGTGTGTGTGTGTGTGTATAGAGCTGCTGTGTTGTGTGTGTGTGTGTATAGAGCTGCTGTGTTGTGTGTGTGTGTATAGAGCTGCTGTGTTGTGTGTGTGTGTGTGTATAGAGCTGCTGTGTTGTGTGTGTGTGTGTGTGTGTGTGTATAGAGCTGCTGTGTTGTGTGTGTGTGTGTGTATAGAGCTGCTGTGTTGTGTGTGTGTGTGTGTATAGAGCTGCTGTGTTGTGTGTGTGTGTGTGTATAGAGCTGCTGTGTTGTGTGTGTGTGTGTGTATAGAGCTGCTGTGTTGTGTGTGTGTGTGTGTGTGTATAGAGCTGCTGTGTTGTGTGTGTGTGTGTGTATAGAGCTGCTGTGTTGTGTGTGTGTGTGTGTGTATAGAGCTGCTGTGTTGTGTGTGTGTGTGTGTGTATAGAGCTGCTGTGTTGTGTGTGTGTGTGTGTGTATAGAGCTGCTGTGTTGTGTGTGTGTGTGTGTGTGTATAGAGCTGCTGTGTTGTGTGTGTGTGTGTGTGTGTGTGTATAGAGCTGCTGTGTTGTGTGTGTGTGTGTATAGAGCTGCTGTGTTGTGTGTGTGTGTGTGTGTGTGTGTGTGTGTGTGTGTGTGTGTGTGTGTGTGTATAGAGCTGCTGTGTTGTGTGTGTGTGTGTGTGTGGGCCGTCACTCCGCCTCAGGCCAATGAGAGGTGTGCGGGGGCGGGCGACCCAAGGGACCAATGAGATTTCCCCTAGGGACACCGGACATCCAGGCAGGCAAACATACAGTGCTTTCACTAATATAGTATAAGATTAACTTTATTATATTTGTTGTTGTCATTATTATTATTGTTTACTGTTAGCTGGAGTATGGCTCACCCAAGAACCACTTTCCCCTGTATGGGGGTCAGACATAGTGCAGACTTGACCCCTGACATTTATAAAAAGATGTTGGAATATGTGACACTGCTGCTTAATAAACACAAACACAGGCGCGCCATGTATTGTTCTGACATTGGTTTATTACACAGAGACACGTCTTTATAGAGGGTTGTCACACTAACAGCCTGGAAGGGGTTAATGCAGGGTCACCAGCCCAGCCCCCCTCTCCTATGATTGGTTGCTGCTCTCGTACAGGAGCCGCGATTGGTCCCCTGTCAATGTCAGAAAAGGCGCGCCAGTTTTGCTGTCTCCATGGCGACCATGGCGGCCGCCGGAGATCGGCCTGCAGCGCGGCCCGGCTTCCAGGTTACCTCCCCGCCGGTGAAGATGTTAGCGGGGCGGCTGAGGGAATGCGTGCGGCGGCGGCCCGGTTCCTTCTGGCTGGAGAAAGGAGCCGGCGGGCTGGAGGTGGGCCTGGTGTGGATGCAGGGCCGGGTGCTGCACGTACGGCCCGAGCGCGGCGTCACCGTGCGGCTGAGCGACGACACTCACACCTTCACCGTGTGCGGGGCTGACCGGGTGCCCAAGGTCAAGCCCTGCCTGCAGCCCGGTAACCGGGGGGTCCGCAAGCCCTGCCTGCAGCCAGGTAACCGGGGGGTCAGCAAGCCCTGCCTGCAGCCAGGTAACCGGGGGGGTCAGCAAGCCCTGCCTGCAGCCAGGTAACCGGGGGGGGTCCGCAAGCCCTGCCTGCAGCCAGGTAACCGGGGGTCCGCAAGCCCTGCCTGCAGCCAGGTAACCGGGGGGGTCCGCAAGCCCTGCCTGCAGCCAGGTAACCGGGGGGGTCAGCAAGCCCTGCCTGCAGCCAGGTAACCGAGGGGGGTCCGCAAGCCCTGCCTGCAGCCAGGTAACCGGGGGTCCGCAAGCCCTGCCTGCAGCCAGGTAACCGGGGGGTCCACAAGCCCTGCCTGCAGCCAGGTAACCGGGGGGTCCGCAAGCCCTGCCTGCAGCCACGTAACTGGGGGGTCCGCAAGCCCTGCCTGCAGCCAGGTAACCGGGGGGTCAGCAAGCCCTGCCTGCAGCCACGTAATCGGGGGGTCCGCAAGACCTGCCTGCAGCCAGGTAACCGGGGGGTCCGCAAGCCCTGCCAGCAGCCAGGTAACCGGGGGTCCGCAAGCCCTGCCTTCAGCCACGTATTTGGGGGGTCCGCAAGCCCTGCCTGCAGCCAGGTAACCGGGGGGGTCCGCAAGCCCTGCCAGCAGCCAGGTAACCGGGGGGTCCGCAAGCCCTGCCTGCAGCCAGGTAACCGGGGGGTCCGCAAGCCCTGCCTGCAGCCAGGTAACCGGGGGGTCCGCGCGTGGCTATCACTGTCCTGCCTCACACGGGAGGGCGCCATGATTTCTTCTCCCGCCCCCTAAACAGCAACACCAGCCTCTCACCCTCTCACCCTCTCGCGTCACCTAGATAGAAGCCAGGCAGATCACACTGGTTTTCTATGAATCGCAACTGATTTTAAAGTCCTGTTTATATCAGCAGTCAGGTCTGATATAAAACAGTAGTAATGTTTCCACCGCCAGTGTATGCAGTGCTGTACATAGAATGTTTGCAGGCGCGAGCCGCTACCCCATAGAGCTTACAATCTATGTCTGAAGCACTTATTCCCATGACCTGTTATTTGTAATTTATATGATTGTCACATGTATTACTGCTGGGAAGCGCTATGTACATTTAATGGCGCTATATAAAAAAAGACATTTGTAGCCCTTTTTCTGACACTCTAAGCGACTTCGGGTAACTGCGCGCACCTGCGGCTCCAGGAGATCTGAGCCTCCGCTAGCTGGGAGCCTGGGGTAACACTTATTAGCGCAGCGCCTCCACTTACCCAGGATCCTCGTCATGTAAGATTCCCCTGGGCAAGAAACACACCGATACAATGCGTGCAACCAACTTTACTATGTGCAATAATAAACTTATACTCTATATGAACCGTGGCAATAACCCAATATGCATACACTTATCTTATAACACTATACTTATACTCTATCATACCCTAACACCGCTAACGGATAATGTCCTTCTAACATCAGTGGCTCGGCCACACCCCTAGGGAATATTGTCCTGTACAATAGTGGCTCAGCCACGCTCTTATGAGTGTCTCTATCCCGTCACCGCGTGCCCCACACACCGTGTCCGTGTAATAGTACGATAGCGGTGTGTACTCGCTAGTGTCTCCCTATAGTTATGCCTAAGGCGGGATCAGCGCCTGTTGACCGGTGTTGGTGCACTTGACGTATCTACTACCTTCCGGTCACGGCGGTGACCGGTAATACTTGGAAAAGGATCAGCCGAATCCTTGCTTGTCTGGGATGTCCGCAGTGCAGCTGTCTGGTCCCAAGCAGCTCACCAGCAAACCTGCTCCGCACGCTTGTCCCTAACTGTGTACACAGTAAGGTGACTGATCGCTAGCACTATGGCCGTCCCAGCAGCACACTGTGACTCAGGGGTTTCTCCTAAGGGCCTGCGGGGTAAAGCTAGCCTATGCAGGCGGGTCACGGACCCCCTGCACGCATACACCCTCCTCCGTTACCTTCCAGATCCCCTCTGACTAGCCTCTCCCCCACGCTTCCCTTTCCTCCTCCCGTAATTCTAGCCTTCCGATTGGCTCCTCAAGTCAGGTGACTGCCCAGGAGCTCATGGGAGTTGTAGTTCCTCAGCGGAGCTTCTCTGCCTTGAGCTGCACAGACTCACAGCTATTGCATCAGCGCAGATCTCCACATGACTCTCCTGAACAGTCAAAACACCAACTGAACACACATATGAGGCTCCTACCACATCCCTACACATACATCTATTATTTGGTGCCTGCGGCACAGGGAGATAACGTGACTTGCTCAAGGTCACAAGGTATGGGGGGGGGGGATTGAGTGAGTGTGTGGGGGGGGGATTGAGTGTGTTTGTGTGTGGGGGGGTGTGTGTTTGTGTGTGGGGGGGTGTGTGTTTGTGTGTGGGGGGGATTGTGTGTGTTGGGGGGGGAGATTGAGTGTGTGGGGGGGATTTTGTGTGTGTGTGGGGGGGGATTGTGTGTGTGTGGGTGGGGGATTGAGTGTGTGTGGGGGGGATTGAGTGTGTGTGGGGGGGGTTGAGTGTGTGTGTGGGGGGGGGGTTGAGTGTGTGTGTGGGGGGGGGGGTTGAGTGTGTGTGTGTGGGGGGGGTTGAGTGTGTGTGTGGGGGGGGGTTGAGTGTGTGTGTGGGGGGGGGTTGAGTGTGTGTGTGGGGGGTGGGTTGAGTGTGTGTGGGGGGGGGATTGTGTGTGTGTGGGGGGATTGAGTGTGTGTGTGTGTGTGGGGGGGATTGAGTGTGTGTGTGGGGGGGGGATTGAGTGTGTGTGTGTTGGGGGGTTGAGTGTGTGTGGGGGGGATTGAGTGTGTGGGGGGGGGTTGAGTGTGGGGGCGGGGATTGAGTGTGTGTGTGGGGGGGGATTGAGTGTGTATGTGTGTGGGGGGGATTGTGTGTGTGTGGGGGGGGGGATTGAGTGTGATTGGGGGGATTGAGTGTGTGCGTGGGGGGATTGAGTGTGTGTGTGTGGGGGGGGGAATTGAGAGTGTGTGTGTGGGGGGGGTTGTGTGTATGGGGGGGGATTGAGTGTATGTTTGTGTGGGGGGGATTGAGTGTGTGTGTGTGGGGGGAATTGAGTGTGTGCGGGGGGGATTGTGTATGGGGGGGGATTGAGTGTGTTTGTGTGTGGGGGGGGGTGTGTTTGTGTGTGGGGGGATTGTGTGTGTGTGGGGGGATTGAGTGTGTGTGTGTGTGTGTGTGTGTGTGTGTGTGTGTGTGTGTGTGTGTGTGGGGATTGTGTGTGGGGATTGTGTGTGTGTGTGGGGGGGGGGGGAGTGTGTGTGTGTGTGTGTGGGGGGGGGGATTGTGTGTGTGTGTATGTGGTGTGTATGTGGTGATTGATTGAGAGAGAGAGTGTGTGTTGTATTGCAGTGGTGCGCAAACTGGTGGGGGGCAATAAGGCGCAAGATTTAGGGGGGCGCAGGCGACGTGCGGCGAAATCTGGGTGCGCGGGCCGGCAGACGCTTTGCGCGGGATGACGAAAAAGCTGTACGCGATGGGCGGCCAATAAGATGTGCACGGGCGGGCAGCCGAAGATGTGTGCGGGTGGCTGAACAAGATAGTGCAGGTGGCGGCCTCGTGATGGTGTGTGCGCACACGCGCAGGGGCTTCGGGGGTACGGGGAGGAGCACGCCCGAGCACGGTGAAGTCAAACGCCCCTCCCGGTGTCTGCCCTGCAATAGCGCTGTGTTCCTGCTCTCCTCCGCTGGCAACCTGCTTCGCTGCGATCCTCTGCGAGGGAAAGGGTCGGCTGCCACTGTATCAATCACACTATGAATGTACAGAAATAATAAAAAAAAAGTGAAAACATTGAAAACGGAAAAATAATAAATAATAATAATGTAGGTAGGAGTGTGGATGACAATGGGGATAGCAAGCCAAAGAGCAGGGAGGGGAAGGTAGAAACAAAAGGGGGGATAGGGAAGGGAGGTAGCAAAGAGGTGGATGAATGCCCCCCAAAAGTATTGCCTTTGTGCACGTACGCTCTCCCAAGCTCAGCGCTTGGGGAGACAAACAAAATTGACTTTGAAGTGCGCTCAGCAGAAGTCAATGCACACATACAGCCACACACAGACACACACACACACACACACACACACAAACACACACAAATAGCCCCGATCCACGCTTGCAAAATGATGCAGGACACCCTGCGCTCAGGCTTGGAGAGTTGGTGATGTCACCGCTCTCAGCGGCAGCGTGGACGCAGCCTAATTTTGCAAGCGCGAGCTGTTGAAATATGTAAGTATTTATAGACATATTTGGATTTATATTGTATACCGTTTAATAAAGGTTTTTTTTTTTTTTCATGTGATTTTGATTACATCAGGCAGGGGGGGCCCGAGAAATTTTATGGATGAAGAGGGGGGCTCGGCATAAAAGGTTTGCTCACCCCTGCACTAAGCTGCGCTTTCAGCTCATAGACCTCACATTATAAACGTGTAATTATAGTCTCACCTTAATGTAGTGTAAAAGAAAATGATGTACAGATTTGGTCGCATCTATTAACGCAGGTTAACGGTGGCAGAACGTTAACGCAGCTCTATTTAAACAAATGGCACAGCGCTATATTTCTTAAATGGGTGCAATTTATTGCATTATTTGTGTAATCTTATCAGGTGGTACAGGCATACCCCGCATTCACGTACACAATGGGACCGGAGCATGTATGTAAAGTGAAAATGTACTTACAGTGAAGCACTCCCTTTTCCCCACTTATCGATGCATGTACTGTACTGCAATCCTCATATACGCGCATAACTGATGTAAATAACGCATGTGTAGCAGTCTCTATAGTCTCCCCGCTTGCGCACAGCTTCGGTACAGGTAGGGAGCCGGTATTGCTGTTCAGGACGTGCTGACAGGCGCATGCGCGAGCTGCCGTTTGCCTATTGGGTGATATGTCCTTACTCGCGAGTGTCCTTAAACCGGGGTATGCCTGTACACTTGTACAGGAAATCCTAAAGTTGATGTCCCTGGGGCAGCTGAGGGATTTTCACCCATTCAGTCCTGGAGGGTCCTGCGCCCCCCTCCTGCATTTCCTAATCATGTGTTCGCTCCTTAGGCCTCGGATATTTTATTTATTTGTCAAATGTTTTACCAGGAAGGAAGCAATACTTGAAAATGAGGTAACTCTCAATGTATGTCCTGGGCACAGAGTTATGATGACAGATACATGGTTACAAATCCATAGTTACATTAAGTGAACATGGTATACATTATATACAAGACATTGCATGCACAGTTAGAGATAATATATATTATAGGCGCATGTAACCGTTACAGACCAGATTAAAATGTGAGACAGCCTTAGTTTTGAAAGAACTTAGACTGGTGGCATCTGCAAGAGTCTCTGGTAGGTTGTTCCAGTTTTGGGGTGCACGGTAAGGCCGTGATTATACCCGAAGCGGCGGAGCGCAGAACGTTGTGCGCCACCAAAACAAATAAAAGTTTTCCTATGAGCGCACGCTAAGAATGGGTGACCAAGTGCGCAAATTTTCGAACAGATCCAAGAATTTTATTTTCTGGAGCGATGGCCGCGTCATGTGAGCGGTTCAGCCAATGAGCGTGAACCACTCACGTGACATCATGGCCTCGCCTCCCGATGCCTCCTGCCTGCAGTGCAAGTTTCGGGCAGCGCATCGCACGGAGGTAGCGCGCGTGTCCCGCCGCCGGTGGTATAATGAAGGCCTATGAGGAGGAGCGTCCGGATACTTTGTTGAACCTTAGGACCATGAGCAGTCTGTTGGAGTCTGATCTCAGATGATAAGTGCTGCACGTGGTAGGGGTGAGGAGCTTGTTCAGATAGGTGGGTAGCTTGCCTAGAAAGTATTTGAATACACAGACCCCCACCAACGCGGCTCGAAACGCGTTGGTGGGGGTCTGTATACCCCGTAATGTAGCTGTATTTTTTTGTGGTTTCCATTAAAATAGTCTTTTTTTATGGGCACACGCTCTCCTGGATTTCATTCAACCTTTTTTTACTTTCCGGAGTATTCGTGCCTGCTTTTTCCTTTTGCTTCGTGTCAAGTCATCCAGAAAAAACGGAAGCACGCCCCCTACTGTGAAAGAAGAAACCTGCACAGCCAAAAGGACATTACCAACTCTAACTGTGAGTTATTTTATCACAAGCACATTCTCCATTCTGACATTATATGCTGGGACACTTTATTGTGTGGCCCCTTACTACAGTGCTCGTGGGGGCCCTAGCCCACTAGTCAGATTACAATGGAGCAGTGATTAATACATGATTGTTCTGTGTCCTATGGATTGGCTATCCCTTATCCATTATCCAGGGGGTTTTCATTTCCGTTATCATTATATACATTTATTGAACGTTACAATTTTTGTACTACATATTTTGAGGCTTTTTTTCAGAGCACCACACATTTTTTCCATTTTTCTATGAAAAGTGGAAAGGCCGGGGACACTTTAACTTTCACATGTTATAATGCCTGGCCCCTGGCTTATGGTGCCAGGTAGCTGCCAGGGGCTCACCGTTCCAGTGGTAACCTTTATTGTATAGCCTGGTTACCCCCTTTATCGTATAGCCTGGCACCCCCTTTGGAGGGAAGTATTATCGAAATGGGGGGGTCCCAGAGTTGAAATGAATGCGGTTCAGCTTGGGGAGACCCTCTGCTTCAATCCTGTTTTAAATTTTTTTTTTTTATAAAAAGCGTGTGACTTGCTCCTTCAGAATACTGATTTTCATGTTCAGTTAAAGCCTTAACAAGAAAAAAATGGGTGTATATAGCGCTAAAAAATCTTGTGCAGTGACAATAATGTTATAATGTGATAGTGCACACAATAAAATATAAATATATAATAATAAACTTAGGCTGCCAGGTGATACCAACTCCAAGACAGGTTGGAAAAACAAGACAAATAATAAACAATACAGACCGGCGCCAATTAGTCCAAGGTGATACTAATGTCCAGCACTGAAAGAGTCTCAGAATAGTAGATAGCTGCAGTAGTATCTTCACAGCTTGTCTTCAATGATTGGACTCCATATGTATGTGCATGGGAGAAAAAATAGACAAAGAAAACATATCATAGTGCAGTATGCAAACAACCAAACATGCAGGACAAACAGGACAAGACAAACACTACATAAAACAGGCTCACCCCCTGAAGAAGTGCGCATGCGCACGAAACGCGTTGGGCAGATTTTCATTTTGAGTGTGGCAGAGGACTGGTAGTGACTGCGGGAGCCTTGCAGCCAAGTGAAAGGAAATTCGGCGATTGCATCCGCCTCCTAGCAGCGGATTTCCGGATTGAGCTTGACAGACAGCACCAGGAGCTCCACGAGATCCGTCAAGCCGCGTGGTGTGACGTGCTTCTGGTCACGGAGAGAGAGAGATCCCTGGAGGTCTGAGGACTGAAAAAACGGAGCTGCTGCCGGTTACCATCTATCCTTACACCCCTGCTTATGTCCTGTGGCAGTACTGTAAGTAGGATTCCGGTTTTTACCCACCGGATCCCACGTGTGCTACCTCATCATTTTCATTTTAATTGTGTTAATAAATACTTTATTGTAGGATTAGTCAGCCTTGCCTGTTTTATGTAGTGTTTGTCTTGTCCTGTTTGTCCTGCATGTTTGGTTGTTTGCATACTGCACTATGATATGTTTTCTTTGTCTATTTTTTCTCCCATGCACATACATATGGAGTCCAATCATTGAAGACAAGCTGTGAAGATACTACTGCAGCTATCTACTATTCTGAGACTCTTTCAGTGCTGGACATTAGTATCACCTTGGACTAATTGGCGCCGGTCTGTATTGTTTATTATCGGTTAAAGCCTTACTTCACAAATGTAGTAAAGTGCTTTAAAACATTTTTTTGATTTCAACCTTCCCCAGCGATCGCATCTGTCTATCTAAACCTTGTGTCGCCCTGCTCCTTACTTCCCTTCTCCTTTCCCACTCAACCTGTCTTCACCAACCTACTAACACTTCTCTACCTCCTTTGATACCTAACCTACCAAGTCCTACTTCACGTCCCCCTTCACTCCACTTCCAGTCACCACTCCCACTATCTAACTTGCACATTTCTATAGCTTTCTGATTTCCTCACTTCTCCACATTTATTCTTCTTTCTTTCTAGCTCCCTACTTCCTCTCCTCCTTGCTCTCCCCTCTACCACTTCCTTACTACTTGCTGCATCCCTACCCCACTTTAAATTCAAGTCTACTTCCTTACTCCTTCTTATAGTATTGTCTCCTTAAATGTCTCCACTTCGGCTTATTTCCTCTCATCTACTTGCTTTTATCCTCTTACTAACTCCCTCTCTATCACTCACCCTGCCCTTACTCGCTTAATGGTTCTGCCGCTACGGCGCTATACTAATTCCCTTCCCGTATGTCTTTCTATTCTTCCCAGACTCAAAATTCAAAAAGCCCGCGTCGGGCCGGTGAGATGACTAATCCAGGCCTGCGCGGGTCATCCGGCGCATTCTGGACGCCTTGATGGGCTTACGGCTGTCCTTGGTCTTGCTGGTGACGTCATCTGGTCGCGCCGGTGGGAGCTGGTTCCGCGCCACCTCCAAGATGGCGCCACTCCTTCCGGGGCACAGCTGTGATGCGTATCCGGGGGGCGGCCATTTTGGAAGACGTCTCTCACCAGTGCGGAGGTGCGTGCGCCCGCTCCTGTTTCCCGCTCACCGCTCTCTTCCTGCTCCTGCGGTTCACTGTGGATTCCTGCCTTCTAGAGCTGCTTCGCCATCTTGTGTCGGGGGCCGCCATCATCAGAAAGGTAGGCCGCAAATTTTCTCACCAGGGATTCAGTTTCAGCGCAGGTTGCTTGATCACTGGACATCTGTAGTTGGGGTGTCGGAGATCACCGCTCTTTCACTCGGGGGTGAGTTTCTTTATTTGGTGACAGCTTCACCGTGGCCGGGGACCAGACCTCAAGTAGGGGGACGAGAACTGGAGGAGAAGCAAAGAAACACAGGTTGCTGAGGCCATGACACCGAGGGATTAGCCTGATACACTACAGGGGTGAACAAAGCCGGGACAGACTCTGGTTATGCATAGTATATGTTAGGTTTTATTCATTCAAGCTCAGGAAGAGCGAGGCAGGAGTGGGGGGGAGTGACCTGCTTCAAAAATCCGCATGGGCCACGCACTAGGGGGGAGGAGGGTGGATCTCCTGGGCCCTAGTGAAGTCCTTTGGGACTGGACGCGGTGGGTGAATGAACTTCATCCCACGTTTCCTCCGGACGGTTGGAGAGGAGTCCAGCTTCCCAAAGGCAGTGATCTCGTCAAGGAGGCGACGTCGCCGAGACGACGAGAATTCTACGTCTTTTGTCTTGTCTAGTGTTTGTTGTGTCCCCCCAGGTGTACCCTCTTGTGTGCTCCCCCTTGTGTATTGCTGTAGGTGGTGAAGTGAGGTATTGCAGTTCGAGAAGAAGAGGAGGTCGGGATTCTGGTCCAGGTGCATCAATCAAGAACAGATATCGGCAGCAAAGTCATCTCATACTTTTAAATGAGTAAGGAACTCAGGCTAGTATCACATAACATTAAGGGGTTTAACAGCCCGGTTAAACGCAGAATCGCCTTCCGAGATTATAAGCGTAAAGGGGCAGAAATTCTGTTTCTGCAAGAAACACACTTCTCTCAAGACAACTACCCCAAATTCCTGGATAAGGACTACCCGACACACTTTTTGTCTTCCGCGAAAGTAAAAAAAAAAGGGGTGGCCATACTAATTCATAAAAGAATACCGTTCGTACCCGATAGGACTTTCAAAGATAAAGAGGGCAGATTCCTCATAGTAAGAGGTGCAATCCAAGGGTTCCCAATTACTCTAGCAACAATATATGCCCCTAATGAGACGGCCCCCGTTTTTTTCTCTACCTTCTTTGGGAAACTCAACAAAGTGGCCAGAGGTAATATCATTGTCGCTGGAGACTTGAACAGGGCACTACGGGAGGACCTTGACAGATGTTCATCCACTAATATTACACACAGATCTGACATACTAACAAATAAAAAAGGGTTACGTGACTGCCAACTACTCGACATCTGGAGGGAACAACACCAGAGACTGAGAGAATACACCTTCTACTCACACCCACATGACACATATAGCAGGATAGATTACTTCCTTGTATCCAACAGAATGGTCCCTGGGGTCTCTCGCACCGAGATCCATGATATTTCATGGTCAGACCATGCATCTATAGAGCTGCGGTGCACACTAATCCCACTAGACAGACCTAGAGCGAACTGGAAACTAAACGAAATCTTGCTGAAAATCCCAGCCCTACAGGTGGAAATTGGGGAAAAGCTCACACAATACTTCGAGGAGAATGAGGGGAGTGTGGCTACGCACTCCAGACTGTGGGAGGCCCATAAGGCTACCCTCAGGGGGGTCATTATGAATCTGGCCGCTAAACGGAAAAGAGAACGGGAGGGAAAAATTTTGAAGCTAGAGGAACAGCTAGCAGAGCTTTCCTCCCTCCACAAAAAAATAAGAATGCCCACACGTTAACTCAAATACTAGCCACTAAAACTAGTCTTAACCTCCTCCTCTCCGCCCAGGCCGAGAAGGAATTGACCTGGTCCAAGCGGAAATTTTATGAAAAAGCTAACAAGCCTGACACACTACTTGCCAATAAGCTAAAAAAACAAGCTTCCAAACTATCACATTCACGCAATTCGAAACCAAGATGGGGACCTTACCTCCATCCCAGCGAACATAGCAGGGGAATTCAAAAAGTATTACGAAATATTATACAATGGAGATAAGGTAACCCATAATCCGAAAACAAAGGAGGATTTACGGACCTTCTTAATAGAGGCACATTTACCCATTTTGAAGAGATGCGAAAGGGAGGCACTCCAGTCGGACTTCACGATGGAGGAACTCTCTGGGGTCATCAAAGCACTAAAACCGGCTAAAGCCCCAGGGCCAGATGGCTTTTCGAACTTATATTACAATAAATATTTAAAAATTCTAGCCCCCCACATGTTAAAGTTATTCAATGAAATCTTAGCAGGGGCCTCATTCCCAGCACAAATGCTCCAAGCCTCAATATCGGTGATCCATAAACCCGGAAAGGACCCGGCAGACTGTAAGAGCTACCGGCCCATTTCACTGATTAACTTGGACCACAAAATATACTCTAAACTTATAGCCAACAGGGTGGGTAGTGTTCTTCCCGGGTTAATTCACACGGATCAAGTAGGGTTTATCGGAGGTAGACAAGCGGCAGATAACACCAGGAGAATTATTGACCTAATTGATCTGGCCCAAAAAGAAAAAATTCACTCCATGGTGTTAAGTCTGGACGCTGAAAAAGCCTTCGATAGAATAGATTGGCCCTACCTATCGGAAACACTGAGAGCATTTGGCTTTGAGGGACGCCTCCTGCAGGCCATCCTGGCGTTGTATAAAAACCCAACAGCAAGAGTGAGATATCAAGGTTTCCCCTCAGAACAGTTTGAAATCAAAAGCGGAACACGTCAAGGATGCCCGCTGTCGCCACTACTGTTCGCCTTATGTATAGAGCCTTTGGCGGCACACATCAGAAATAACCCAGATATCTCTGGTATCCCTGTGGGAGACCAAATGCACAAAGCCGCTCTATATGCGGACGATGTCATTCTCACAATAGCCAAATCTCTCACATCTCTCCCAAATGTATTCAACATACTGGGCAAATTTAACCAAATTTCGGGATTTAAGATCAATCAGTCTAAATCAGAAGCCCTCAATATTAATCTACCAAAAGAAGTTGAAAAACTGATTGACCTCAATTTTCAGTTCAAATGGCAACCCTCCGCTATCAAATATTTAGGGGTTTATCTCACAAGGGAGTACAAAACTTTATATAAAGCAAATTTCCCCAAGATCATAAAGACGCTGGGGGAGGATCTCCGAACCTGGATGAAGGGGAGCATCTCATGGATTGGGAGGATACATAGCGTGAAAATGAATCTCCTCCCAAAGATGCTATATCTTTTCCAGAGTCTCCCTATCCCTTTGGTGCAGGCGGACATCCTCTCCCTCCAGTCAAAAATTATAAAATTTATTTGGAACGGGAAAAACCCAAGAATTGCTAAAGGAATATTAAAACGTCCCATTCATCCTGCGGAGGGTGAGCGGTGCCTTGCTTGCAGGCCTACTATAAAGCAGCCCAATTAGGGCAGATTTTCCAATGGCACACAGACCCAAGCCTACGGAGATGGGTTGAGTTGGAGAAGAGATGCTGTGCACCAATTGAAATCCGAAATTTAATCTGGCTACCCAGAGAAGGGGTACGCAAGATGAACAATCCGCTGCAGACCATGGTCAATTCATTATAAGTTTGGGAGGCCACGAAATTCAAATGTAATTTGACTACCAAAACATCATTAATGACACCAATAGTGGGCAACCCAGACTTCGCTCCGGACCTGAATAGCAAAAATTTCTTGATATGGACTCAGAAGGGCTTCTCCCGTCTAAAAGATCTGGAGGGCATAACGACCATACAAACATTTGACCAAATTAAATCCTCTAAGAATATCCCAAACAAATTTTTTAGGTACCTCCAGATCAGAGATTTCTACAATAAAACGCCAATTCGACCGGCGCGAACAAATTTTGAGCAGCTGTGTTCCAGAGATACGGACACAAGGGGACTCACATCTAGAATGTACAGGGAAGTGATCTGCCAGAAGTCGCCCATTGACAATAGACTGAGTTACATGAGACACTGGGAATCAGACCTAGGAGAGACTTTAGAGGACGACGAATGGGACAGAATTATACAGGCGGCGGCGAAAAGCTCAATCTGCACCACATTAAAGGAGAACGCATATAAAGTCCTTATGAGGTGGTATTACACTCCGACGCGCTTAGCGAAATTTGTAAAAGGCTACTCCCCTCTCTGCCCTAAACAGTGTGGGGAAGCAGCTGACCTCCGACATATGTTGTGGTCTTGCACTAAGGGGGCCCCTATTTGGGAACAAATCAGAGATTGGATTCAGCGGATTCTCGATTTGGAGATCCCCCTGGACCCGTGGCTGTTCCTATTGGGCATGCGGATCCAGGGTCTGTCAAATGCGTCGCATAAATTAATCGCGCATTTTGCTACAGCCACAAGATGTGAGATCGCAGCATTATGGAAACAGCAGGAGATACCAATTATCCCTAAGATCAAAAACAGAATTTGGCATGTCTGCCGGATGGAACAATTAACGAGTTTAGTTAATGACTCCGGCACAAATGTTCTAAAGGTCTGGGATCCATGGTTGACCCAGGTAGACATCCCAGGAGTGGACGCCACCTCAATCTTGCACTAATTAAACTAGGTGCGTTCTCCTTTAAGGGCAGATTAGACAACACGACTCAGCGACGCACAGTTAGCAGACCTTCATGTAGTCATAGAATAGGGAAAAACAAATAAAAGAAAGAAACCTCAGATGAACCTGTCCCAGTTAAAACCCTTAGCTATTGCCTAAAAGGTTGAACAAGAGATATCTAAAAAACTGCACCAGAGCCTGGCAACCTACCACCTCCCTCCCACCCCTAACCTCTTTCCCTGTCCCCTTGTCAAGTTCGTCTGGTCTTGTTTGTAAAGTGTTAAGTGGATGTGTCTTCGAGGCGTCATTACATGTGTTTAACAAAACTGGAAATGTAATAATGGGCTGTGGAACATTGGCTGTATTTGTACTTTCCAATAAAAATTTAAAGTTGAAAAAAAAAAAAAACATTTTTTTATATTGCATTGAGTAATGGAAACCCAGGACAGTGTTGGTGCTAGCTAGATATAAACACTCCAGACATGTACCAATCTTTAAACCCTTGGGTATTTAATGTTGGTACAGATAAGAAGCATGGCTTACTCCAACCCGTTTACCCTGTGGTCAAAATATTAGTACAGCTCAACCCCGTTATAGCGCAATCTGCTATAGCGCGAATCCGCTTTTAATGCTGTCTGAGCGTGGCTCCCGATTTAAAAACATCTCCAAGGTTTTATTTTTATATAATATTCAATGCATTATTGCTAACAGACACACGCTGATACACATATATACACACACCCCTACACCATGCGGGAATTGAACCCATGATCTTTCATATGCTGGTGCAATTCTCTAGCTGCTACACCACAGTATTGGTGTGATGAATCTGACTCTATAAACAAACGTAACATCTACTGCACAGTGCAGTCCATGGGTGATCAGGGTTCAATTCCCGCATGTGTATTATATAAAATGTATTCACTGTTGGGCTGTCATTGATCAGAGAAGGGTCATGTGACCCTCCTGCGCTCAAAAGTCAGTCAAATTGAAAGCTTGGGAGAGCGTATGTAAGCACCTCGGAGCCTGATGAAGTGGAGAGAGCTGCAGATGCCGGGTAAGTCCTCGCAGAACCGTTCTTCCTGATTGCGCCGACCATTTCGCGATCCTGGTTATAACGTGCTCATTATGTGGACCAAGAGCACCGCGTTATAACGGGATTCAGCTGTATTAAGGGTTTCATATTTTTTTTTTTCATTTACAAACCTACTTTACATCCCTATCATTAAAAAAAAAATATATATATATAT
Source organism: Ascaphus truei (assembly GCF_040206685.1). Classification (NCBI taxonomy): domain Eukaryota; kingdom Metazoa; phylum Chordata; class Amphibia; order Anura; family Ascaphidae; genus Ascaphus; species Ascaphus truei. Next base: position 70,801 of record NW_027453871.1, on the reverse strand, counting down.
ATATACACACACACACACACACACACACACACACACACACACACACACACACACACAGTTAGGTCCGGAAATAATTGGACACTGACAGAATTTTCATAATTTTGGCTCTGTACGCCACCACAATGGATTTGAAATGAAACAACTGAGATGCAATAGAAGTGTAGACTTTCAGCTTTAATTCAAGGGGTTGAACAAAAATATCGTATGAAACGTTTAGGAATTGCAACCATTTTCATACACAGTCCCCTTATTTCAGGGGCTCAAATGTAATTGGACAAATTAACACAATCATAAATAAAATGTTAATTTTTAATACTTTGTCGAGAATCCTTTGCAGGCAATGACTGAAGTCTGGAACGCATGGACATCACCAAACGCTGGGTTTCCTCCTTTGTGATGCTTTGCCAGGCCTTTACTGCAGCTGTCTTCAGTTGTTGTTTGTTCGTGAGTCTTTCTGCATTAAGTTTTGTCTTCAGCAAGTGAAATGCATGCTCGATCGGGTTGAGATCAGGTGATTGACTCGGCCATTGCAGAATATTTCACTTCTTTGCCTTAAAAACATCCTGGGTTTCTTTCGCAGTATGTTTTGGGTCATTGTCCATCTGTAAAGTGAAGCGCCGTCCAATCAACTTCACTGAATTTGGCTGAATCTGAGCAGACAATATATCCCTATACACTTCAGAATTCATCCGGCTGCTTCTGTCTTCGTTCACATCATCAAAAACCACTAGTGACCCAGTGCCATTGTAAACCATGCATGCCCATGCCATCACTGCCTCCACCGTGTTTTTCAGATGATGTGGTACACAGCAACTCTCTTTTTTAGATGTCCTCATTACACAGACTAATGGGGAGTTACATACTGATCTTTTTAGAAAGGATACATACAGAAATGCCATTTTAAGGGCAGATAACCATCATCCTCCTTCTCTTATTGATGCATTACCTTTTTCACAGAAAGTCCGGGTCTGCAAAATCACGAGCAGGAAGGATAATATTGAACCAGCTATTGGAGAACTACGTAGTAGATTCCTGGCTAGGGGATATCCTCCTGCTGTGTTAGACCGGGCACTGGATAAAGAGGTAAGTGCTACCAAAAATAAGAAGGAGGACAGGCTTGTATTTACCACTACGTACAGTCATAAGCGAAGCAGAGGAAAAGACCTCCCAGCCCGACGCTACAAGCCTGGTAGACAGCGTGTATCACGCGCAGGCTGTATTAACCCCCAGCACATCGGAGACCAACCATGTAGGAATAAGCACTGTAGCTGTGATGAATCCTTGATCACATTGAACGGGAAAACACTGGACACGATGGGCCCTTGGTCCCTCTAAGGATTCATTTTGCTGGGGGTTAATACAGCATGCGCGTGATACACGCTATCTTACCAGGATTGTAACATTGGGCTGGGAGGTCTTTTCCTCTGCTTCGCATATTGCTGGTTTGGCCACGGCTGCTCAGCCTGGAATTAAGACTTTCATTATTGACATTATAAGAAGAGGCTTATACCCCGTGAATATGTATGTAATCACTTAATTGGTGATTTGAGAACTGGAGTGCTATCGTTATTTTTTTTTCTAACCATTTATTTATTTATTTTTTGTGGCATCTATTTATTCACATTTTTTCTTTCTGTGGAACATTTTTTTTATTTCTCTGGAGTGAGTATTCGTGCTATTCCTATCCTGTGTGTTTTTTATTATGGAAGATTATGTAGAAGTGGAGGATGAGGAAGGGGTTACTGATACCTATGCCTTTAACTGTGGAGACACTCACCGTCAGAGGAGGGCAGAGTCAGTTTTTGATGAAGGTGCTAATTTCATCTGTGAAGAGCCTGCTGACTTAATTACCCACTTCCTTACATTGGAAAAACTGTTATCACAGGACATTAGGTATTGGTGGGACATTACCACTCTTGAGAACTATGCTAGAGTTAAAAGGATTCCGTGAGGCTTACGCTTGAAAAAGGTACCGTCCTTTGGCTTTATTAATAAAGATTTTGAGAATGACTGGAAAGCCATATTAGATCATTGCTCATTTAAGCTAATCAAATTGATCATTAAGTATAAGCTAAATTAAAAAAAAGAAAGTGAGAGCCAATGTGAAAGTCCTACAGGATAAATTGAAAGGTTGCAGAAAAATGGAGAATTTTATTAAATATGACCAAACACTTTTAAGCAACGTGGGTGCTATGGAAAAGTCTCTAATGATTAAGAAACAACAAAAGTTTGATAGGGACAAGATAGACTATGAGAAGCAGCAAGTTTATATATGGCAACGCTACACTACAAACGCACAAAAGCCACAACCAAAATCTGGTTCTAAATATCAGAATAATAAAAAACAAGGTGACTCCAAGAACCCGAATAAATCCATCCTAAAACGCCATGGAAACGCTTCCAGTTTTGAGTCAGATGGTTCTGACTATGAGAGTCATTCACTAGGCGTTTCCTTTTGTGATGATGATGATAATTGGCGAGTTAGATCTACCTCCCCTGAAACCGACTCTTCACAAAAATCTGTTATGATGCCCTCTCGGAAAGAAGATAAACCTTCATACTCCTTGTTTCAAAAGGAGTCAAAAAACGAAAGAGGACAAGGAGATCATCAAAGAAGAGAAGGGGGAGGGGGATCCGGGGGATCGAGCAAAAGAAAGAAATATGCATAGGAGAAGTTGTGGATAATGTTATCAACATTTCACATAAGACTCTTACAGATGACCAGATTGCGGTTCTAAATAGAGGTTTAAATTTTGCCCCATACCAAGATTTTAATTTATTCAATACCATCATTGATCTCCAAAAATTAATTCGCAAATTGTCTCTTAAAAAATATTTTAATAGAAAAAAGGGACAACAGAGGTTCCACTATATTCCACTGATAGAGGTCTAGCTGAGAATGTTGATGGTATTGATGTTTCAATGGAGAATTTGGATTTGCATTCATTTCGTGAACAATGTGCTTTATCAGATCTTAGAGATCTTTATGATGAACAAAATCAGGATTTGGAGCCTGAGATCCCTTCCTCATTCAGCTTCTTTGGGCAATTACACTTAGGTCTTAAGAAGAAATCAACCTTTTGCCCTCATATTTTTAACAATCATAATATTAAGACCTTTGAGAAGCTGGTTGAGAGGGATCTCAGGTTATTGGCTAGGGGTATTGTACCCCGGGGGGTTCCCTCTTTAAATAAAACGAATCTGTCAGATATTGACTTCCAGGAGATGATTGCCCTCAGGGAAGATAGGTCTATTACAATCAAAAAGGCTGATAAGGGAGGGGCCATTGTGGTGCCCTCTTCTTCAGATTATCAGGCAGAGGCACTTAGATTACTTGAGGATGTTGAATCTTATACAAAATTGACATGATCCCACATGTGAGTTTTTACACCTTTTGAAAGAGATTCTTGAAGAAGGAAAGGCCCTATTTGTACTTAACACAAAGGAATATGAGTTTCTCTACAATGCCTCACCTATTGTGCCCATCTTCCACCATCTCCCAAAGATCCATAAGTCACTTGTCCGCCCTCCTGGGCGGCCCATTGTGGCCAGTATTGGATCTTTGGGAGATGGGTTATCACGCTACATTGATGGTTTTTTACAGCCACTGGTAAAAAATCTGCCTTCTTTTCTGAGAGATTCTATGGATCTTTTATCCGCTATAAAAAATGTTATGATAGAAAAAATTAAACTAAACATATACTAAGCGCTTAACCTATTAGCCTAACTTAACAATACACGATAATGATGGATAAGTGCTCTAAATGTTGGAATTCCCTTACAAAGATACAACAATAAACTAGTGAATTCTACAGACTAATATAACAAACTGAGAAGACGGCTGCCTAAGGATTGAAAAACCACAAACCTATCCACAAGGTAAGTACAACAATAGCTTAAAAACAAAAATAAAACAAACAATGAAAGAAAACAGAAATAGTCCTTGGCGCACTATCTGGTATATAAACCTGCAGAAAAATGAAGTCCAAAGATCTTGGTAGTGAGGATTGTTGGTCCGGAATCCAATCGTACTCAAAGTCCTCTGAGGTGGTGGAATCAGATTTGTGCGAATGATGCTTTAATGCATGCCAGACCAATATGATTGGGTTCAAAGCAGGATCTTAATGAATGTTGCAGATGTGTTTTGGGGTCAATGTCTTGGAAGGACTGGTGACCACTCCAGATGTGAAGTATTCAGAAATGTTACGTTCTTCCCTCTGAGCAATAATGACCTTCTGTATGTAGACTCTCTAATATGAGGAAAAAGCCTTAATGGACTGGTCATGCACAGCTGCATCTAAAGACTTAGTAAACAATTATTTGGAAGTCTGACTCCTCCTCCCTGTCATATATATATATACAAATACAACTGTATGCTCATCTGCATGTCTTAGGCAGGTCTGCAACCCCGCCTTTCCCCATTATCACCCAGCATACAGCACTTCCACTGCAGCAAGGGATTCTGGGAAATGACATGCAAAAAAAAAAATATATATATATATATATATATATATAATCTTCTTCTCTCTGAAGAAGACCGTTTTAGTCGGAACGCGTTGGAGTGAGAGTCTGTGGAGTGGGACCCCTACCCTTTTCCATGACAGGAGGCCTTGGCTATCTGTAAATTGGCCTTTCACACCTACGCTTTAATGGTGATGTATTTACATCTTTAATACTCGAGCATTTATTGCCTCCATTTCTGCAATTACTATTTTACAACAACAGCTATCTCCTTACGTTATGTGCACAAATCTGCAGTGTGTGTAGAGGTATATGTGCATGCTTGGATCAGAGCTGCTTGTGTGGAGAGGTATATGAGCATGCTTGGATCAGAGCTGCTTGTGTGGAGAGGTATATGTGCATGCTTGGATCAGAGCTGCTTGTGTGTAGAGGTATATGTGCATGCTTGGATCAGAGCTGCTTGTGTGGAGAGGTATATGTGCATGCTTGGATCAGAGCTGCTTGTGTGTAGAGGTATATGTGCATGCTTGGATCAGAGCTGCTTGTGTGTAGAGGTATATGTGCATGCTTGGATCAGAGCTGCTTGTGTGTAGAGGTATATGTGCATGATTGGATCAGAGCTGCTTGTGTGTAGAGGTATATGTGCATGCTTGGATCAGAGCTGCTTGTGTGGAGAGGTATATGTGTATGCTTGGATCAGAGCTGCTTGTGTGTAGAGGTATATGTGCATGCTTGGATCAGAGCTGCTTGTGTGTAGAGGTATATGTGCATGCTTGGATCAGAGCTGCTTGTGTGTAGAGGTATATGTGCATGCTTGGATCAGAGCTGCTTGTGTGTAGAGGTATATGCGCATGCTTGGATCAGAGCTGCTTGTGTGGAGAGGTATATGTGCATGATTGGATCAGAGCTGCTTGTGTGTAGAGGTATATGCGCATGCTTGGATCAGAGCTGCTTGTGTGTAGAGGTATATGTGCATGATTGGATCAGAGCTGCTTGTGTGGAGAGGTATATGTGCATGCTTGGATCAGAGCTGGAGTGTGTGTAGAGGTATATGTGCATGCTTGGATCAGAGCTGCTTGTGTGTAGAGGTATATGTGCATGCTTGGATCAGAGCTGCTTGTGTGTAGAGGTATATGTGCATGCTTGGATCAGAGCTGCTTGTGTGGAGAGGTATATGTGCATGCTTGGATCAGAGCTGCTTGTGTGTAGAGGTATATGTGCATGCTTGGATCAGAGCTGCTTGTGTGTAGAGGTATATGTGCATGATTGGATCAGAGCTGCTTGTGTGGAGAGGTATATGTGCATGCGTGGATCAGAGCTGCAGTGTGTGTAGAGGTATATGTGCATGCTTGGATCAGAGCTGCAGTGTGTGGAGAGGTATATGTGCATGCTTGGATCAGAGCTGCTTGTGTGGAGAGGTATATGTGCATGCTTGGATCAGAGCTGCTTGTGTGTAGAGGTATATGTGCATGCTTGGATCAGAGCTGCTTGTGTGTAGAGGTATATGTGCATGCTTGGATCAGAGTTGCAGTGTGTGTAGAGGTATATGTGCATGCTTGGATCAGAGCTGCTTGTGTGTAGAGGTATATGTGCATGCTTGGATCAGAGCTGCTTGTGTGTAGAGGTATATGTGCATGCTTGGATCAGAGCTGCTTGTGTGTAGAGGTATATGTGCATGCTTGGATCAGAGCTGCAGTGTGTGTAGAGGTATATGTGCATGCTTGGATCAGAGCTGCTTGTGTGTAGAGGTATATGTGCATGCTTGGATCAGAGCTGCTTGTGTGTAGAGGTATATGTGCATGCTTGGATCAGAGCTGCTTGTGTGTAGAGGTATATGTGCATGCTTGGATCAGAGCTGCTTGTGTGGAGAGGTATATGTGCATGCTTGGATCAGAGCTGCTTATGTGTAGAGGTATATGTGCATGCTTGGATCAGAGCTGCTTGTGTGTGTAGAGGTATATGTGCATGCTTGGATCAGAGCTGCTTGTGTGTAGAGGTATATGTGCATGCTTGGATCAGAGCTGCTTGTGCTGGTGATTACTTTTGCTGTTCTTTGCCTCACGGAATACATGTTTGGTAGATGTGAGTCCCCCTCCTCTTTTATCAATTTTTCTTCCCTTGTTTTTAACCCACAGTAATACATTTGTATTGTTATCACTTTCTTGGCATGCCCGTGTGCTTCTTCATAAGGATGCTTTTTTCGTTGTAATACATATCCATTATCCTTTAGCACCACTGTCCATTGTTATTATATCATAAATCAAGACAGTTTCTGGGCAACAGTGACGCACTGTGTTGATGCGGTATACTTTGTGTCACATATATATATATATATATATATATATATAATCAAAAAATAAATAGACTATACCGTTCTGTGGCTAACGAAATGCTTTTATTTGTGCGAGCTTTCGAGATACGCTGATCTCTTCTTCTGGCGATGTTACAATGAATGAAGCAAGCAAGCAAGCAAAGGGTATACTTAAAAACAGTGTCTCTTGGAATGTTATCTGTGCTTGTCTCTTCTCCCCCCCCCCTTGTGTGAATGTGATTTATGGCTAGAGGTGTTAAATGGCTCCTGAAAGTTAGTGATGTAAGAGTGTGTGTGTGTGTGTGTGTGTGTGTGTGTGTGTGTGTGTGTGTGTGTGTGTGTGTGTGTGTGTGTGTGTGTGTGTGTGTATCTGTGTGAATATAAATGAATGGAGAGCCCACAGTTTATACAGTGCTTTACAAAAGGTGTGTGTGTGGAGTGGGAGTTAATATAAATTGTGTGGGTAGGTGTGGAAATGTGAGAGATTGTAGCAAAACTAAAAGTGTGTGTAGATACTATGTGGTCCCTATTGGTGTATAGGGATGGAAAAACAAGGAGTATTTGTATGTGTAAGAGACAGCTGTGTGTGCATACATATAGCACAGTATGTACAGACATGGCCTTTAGCGCTCATGGGAAGAGAGTTCACTTGTGTCAGTAATGACTCATAAAATTTCGATCTCTGTTTAGGCCACCGCTAAGTGTCCCGAACAGTTGCATATATTTCTATTCGTGCAACCATCTCTATTTCGGTGTTTTAAGATTAACTTTGAGTATGGCAACCCCCAGATCGTCCATCTTATGGACAGAGTCAGAGAAATGTTCGCCGACAGGACTGTCTCTTGTTCCGCGTGTGATGCTGTGCGATGCAGGTTCATTCTCTTGTTTAGCCCCTGCCCCGTCTCACCTATGTAGTAGCAGCCCCCTGGACATTTCATGCACATGATGAGGAACACGACATTGCTGGAGGAACAGGTGAACCTTCCTCTGATTTTGTATTCCCGATTCCTGTGTGGTATTTGTATTGTGTCCGCTGTGTAGAGTATTGCGCAGGTTTTGCATCTTGCGTCCTGGCCTGGCATATATATAATTATATATATATATATTCCACAGAAGCAGCCGGCACTCCAGTTGCATGTAGAAAAAATTGGGTGCTTGTCCCATAAAGCAATAATAAACCACACGATTCCGTTTGAAGCACGAGATCAGGAGACAGCACTCTGGTAAGTTTGATCACAAGTTTTTGTACTGAAAAAGACACATAAACCGACGTGTCACGACAGGTCACTCTGCGCGTATTCTGACAGGCCGAGATGGCGTTTGCAGGGAGCTCGGGCGGTGGTAACATCTCTGCGGTGGCGCGGTCCGGATCCCAATACGTTCGCCGCGGAACCCGCTCTGGGCTTCAGTGTAAATCTCCGTCTCCCCCTGTCAGCCTCAGGCAGCTGTTTAGCTACAGCAGCGGCAGCTCTTATTCGAGCAAAAGCCGCTGGCTGTATGCGGCTGGGAAGCGGGTAGCCGCGGCGCGTGGCGGCGCACTGTGACGTCACAGTCACACGCGCGCCCGGCTTCCCCGTCTTCCCCGGCTTCCGCAGGCTTCCCCGACACCCCTGGAGATGAAATTAAGGTAAGCGGGGTTGCGGGGAAGCAGAGGGGCAGAGCAGAAGCCGGGCTCGGGGTCCGGAAGGAGAGTAAATTGCGCGCGAGGTGGAGGGGGTGTGCATGTGGGAAACGCGGCGGCGCGCGGTTATTACTGGCGGCAGCTGGGGTAGATCCCGGCATGCCGCCGGCATTTAGTGCGATAAAGTATGTCGCTACTGTATATTTTTAGCCAATCCAGGATTCCTTTATCCCGTTTTATTGAACACTGTCTTCCTTTTTATTATTTTATATACCGTTTGTCATGTTGTTTATAGATTTAGTTTCATTTAGTTATATTTGATTATTCATGTGGTTTGTGTTCATTGTAACCGAACCCGGATCTGTGACGCATATGTACTGAGGTGGGGTTGGATCCCCTCGGTTATTTCTTGTTTTATTAATAAATAATCTACTATATTTTAATCTCTGGTGTGCATTGTGTGCATTTTTCTTCTTGTCTGCACAGTGCTTCAGATTCTGCATCTGAAAAAATGCCGGTGGATCGGGATGTGAGGTAGGGAAGTGACGTCCGCGCCGGAACGTTATTGCCACGCCTCCAAATATTCATTGCCACGCCCCCAAATCGCGCCCGCTGCATACCCTGCAAAGCCATTAAAAAGCTCAGGCTTCAGCAAGTGTATTGCAGCGTGTGTGCGCCTTCCCTCCTTCTGAAATACTATAGACCAGGCCTGCACAACTCGTAAAGCGAGAAGGGCCAAAATGCTCCAAGGAAAAAAAATTTGGGCCGCACGGGTAAAATCATCATCATCATCTCTCCTCCAGCACCTCTCATCATCATCCTCATATCTCCCCCAGAACCCCTCACTATCAACCTTTGCGATACTCCCCATCTATCTCTCATACCCCCATCTCTCCCCTTCACCCACACATAATACTCCCTCTCCACAAACACACAATACCCCACTGCACACCACACACATCCCACGCCCCCTGCACCTCACATCCTTCTACCCCCCTGCACCTCACATCACTCTCCCCCCCTGCACCTCACATCACTCTCCCCCCCTGCACCTCACACCACTCTCCCCCCCTGCACCTCCCATCTCTCCCCCCTGCACCTCACATCACTCTCCCCCCCTGCACCTCACATCACTCTCCCCCGCTGCACCTCACATCACTCTTCCCCCCTGCACCTCACATCACTCTTCCCCCCTGCACCTCACATCACTCCCCCCCCCTGAACCTCACATCACTCCCCCCCCTGAACCTCACACCACTCTCCCCCCCCTGCACCTCACATCACTCTCCCCCCCTGCAACTCACATCACTCTCCCCCCCTGCAACTCACATCACTCTCCCCCCTGTACCTCCAATCACCCCCCCTGCACCTCCAATCACCCCCCCTACACCTCCAACAACCCTCCCCTGCACCTCCAATAACCCCCCCTGCACATCCAACAACCCTCCCCTGCACCTCCAAAGACCCCCCCTGCACCTCCAATGACCCCCCCTGCACCTCCAATAACCCCCCCTGCACCTCCAATAACCCCCCGCACCTCCAATGACCCCCACACCTCCAATCACCCCCCTGCACCTCCAATCACCCCCCCTGAACCTCCAATGATCCCCCCTGCACCTCCAATGATCCCCCCTGCACCTCCAATCACCCCCCACTGCACCTCCAATCACCCCCCCCGCTGCACCTCCAATCACCCCCCCTGCACCTCCAATCACCCCCCCCCTGCACCTCCAATCGGCGGGGCGGGCCGCACAGAGAGGCGGGGCGGGCCGCACAGAGAGGCGGGGCAGGCCGCACAGAGAGGCCGGGCGGGCCGCACAGAGAGGCGGGGCGGGCCGCACAGAGAGGCCGGGCGGGCCGTACAGAGGGGGCCGCACAGAGAGGCGGGGCGGGCCGCACAGAGAGGCGGGGCGGGCCGCACAGAGAGGCGGGGCGGGCCGCACAGAGAGGCGGGGCGGGCCGCACAGAGAGGCCGGGCGGGCCGCACAGAGAGGCCGGGCGGGCCGCACAGAGAGGCCGGGCGGGCCGCACAGAGAGGCCGGGCGGGCCGCATGCGGCCCGCGGCCGTTATGTTGTGCAGGCCTGCTATAGACGCAGCCTTATCGACGCTTACTGAATAGGCCACTGTGTCTCTGTCTCTCTCTGTGTCTCTGTGTCTCTCTGTGTCTCTCAAATCAAAATCAGCTTTGTTGGCATGACAAAAGAACATTTCAGTATTGCCAAAGCGTGAGTAATAGGGGGTGTGGGACAATGATTACACGAATACTAGGGGGTACGGTTTAATGGTTATACAGTACATTACTTTTGTCTCTCTCTCATTCTCTGTCTCTCTCTCATTCTCGTCTCTCTCTCATTCTCTGTCTCTCTCTCATTCTCTGTCTCTCTCTCATTCTCTGTCTCTCTCTCTCATTCTCTGTCTCTCTCTCTCATTCTCTGTCTCTCTCTCTCATTCTCTGTCTCTCTCTCATTCTCTGTCTCTCTCTCATTCTCTGTCTCTCTCTCATTCTCTGTCTCTCTCTCATTCTCTGTCTCTCTCTCTCATTCTCTGTCTCTCTCTCATTCTCTGTCTCTCTCTCATTCTCTGTCTCTCTCTCATTCTCTGTCTCTCTCTCATTCTCTGTCTCTCTCTCATTCTCTGTCTCTCTCTCATTCTCTGTCTCTCTCTCTCATCCCTGTATGATAGGTATGTTCCAACTCTATTTTTTGCTCTTCTTTTCCGTTTGAGAGGAGGGAGTCCCTCACCTCTTCAGCCACACACCAGGAACGCTGGATTGCTTACAGACGCTCGGAGAGGCGGATACAGTCGTGGATTGCAGGCACTGATTTATCTGGTAAGTACCGCAAACATGCTTGAACAAGGGCCGTAGACATTTTATTTGATGGTTTAGATTACCATTGTCTGTGGTTGTTAGTTATTGGTATTACAGTTTTTTGATGTTGTTACGAATCAAATACATTTTGAAGTAGTAATCCCCTCCGAACTGGGCATTCCTGGCCAATAATGCCCTGGCTGTAAGAGTTGAAGGGCCCAAGCAAAGCCCCCACCTCTATACACACTAACACTGCAGGGGCATCAGAGTGTCTTATTGTCATGGCAACAGGAGGTGTCACGTGATGTAATTTGTTTAATAAATTATTTTTTAAGGTGTCCCGGTTTTTCATTTTCGAAATCTGGTCACCCTATTCATCAAGCAGAAAAAGTGAAGAAACAATTGTAGTTTTGCTAATGGACGTCATTTTGGCATATCATTAGCTTTGAGGATACCCATTAATATGAAGAAAAGTAACAGCCATTCCCAATGTAGCCCCCCTTCCCTGGGCCAATCGCAGATCGGGCCCCCTCCTCTGTACTAGGGCCTGGCTACGTGTCTGAGTGTGGTGCATACCTGCTGGCAACAGGGGGGCCTGAGTCTCCCGCGATGGTATGGGGGATGATAGGATCAGGTTTCTGGGGTGAATGCCTTCGTCTCATTTAATGGTGCAGCACCTCCATCTCTGAGCCCCAGGAATACGGGTGGAATCCTTCCAGAGAGTCGTCGTCCCCCCCCCCCCCCCCGGGGATGAGAGATTCCAGTCTCACACTGTATATCTTTAAAAGCAGCCGCAGCTCTTTATTCACAGCAGCAGAATAGCAGCAACAAGACTGTCAATCAGGTACAGGGTGTCTTCCTCCACACAGGACTGCTCTCCCTCAGGATGGTCTCTGTGTCCCTGCCACCACCCCAGGTCAAGGGCACCCAGGGTGGGGCTAGCTCTTCCCTCGCCCCCTAAACAGGGTGAGAGGAATTGGTCCACCTCCCTAAGTAAGGTTGCATCAGCTCTACTCAGAGGCTGATGGCTCCCCTTCTCCAACGGCCAATTGATATAGGCTCTCTCTGTCACCCTGGGCCAGCCAGGTGACAGACTCAGCAGACTCTAACTCTGGACTGAACTCTTAACTCTGACACACACTTCTACTAAATAGGAAGTGCACTGCTCTTTATGATATTGGCAGGCACTGCCCCTGTGTCTCTGCCTTCCACACAGGGTCAGGTACCAATTTCAGGAATGTCCCGTTATTAGCGTAAACACAACAGAGTTCCATGGATCTAGCATTAAGACTGTAAGCTCTGCAGGCCAGGGATTTCCTTTCCTATTGTCTGATTTTGTTTGTTGCACTTATTGTACTATAATTCCCTGTACTGTATTGCCTCTCTTATAAAGCGCTATATAAATAAAGATTTCCATACATAATATATCTTAATGCATCTTAAGACACCTTAGAGTTCCCTCTATAAGACACTTTATGGTCCACTCAAGTGAATAGTCTGTAAGGAGTCTAAGGCTGCGTCCATAGAAGGACAAGCAGCGCTGAGGCGTGCGGACGCTCCGCGCTGAGCCCCTGCATCCTCAATGAGGATGCCTTGAGAGGGGGCTCATGCGAGCGTCCGCGGGCGTGCTCAGGCTTTGGAGTTTTCAGCCGAGCGCCAAGCTGTTTTTCAGCGCGCTGTCGGCTGAAAACATCCAATCAGCCTTAAGCAGCGTCAACGTCACGGCGCCGTGACATTGACGTCAGTGCATCGCGGGCGATTGGCCCAGCGACGTCACTGCCCCGCCTCCAACCACCTCCCCCCGGCTCCCTTCGCGCACGCTGGCTCCGTGGAATCGGGCTGACTTAAGCAGGCGAGCCTCAGCGTTAGCGCGCATCCGCTCTCCCCACCCCTCTATGGCCCGGGCCTTAGTTACTGTACAGCATTGTAAAGTGCCTTGCTGGCCTAGTACAATTTAGTAAATATCCTAAACAATGTCGTCTTAGGCAAAATGTTGCTGATCTTTGCTCTAAAAATGACTATGAACTAAAGAGAAATAACAATCTCCCTTGTGAGCACATTCACATGTCTCAGACAGGTCTGCAACCCTGCTTTTCACCATTATCCCATACAGCTTCCACTGCAGCCAGGGACTCTGGGAAATGACATGCAAATGAGCACAGTGTCACCTTTTGCTTCAAATCTATTTTAAATGAAATTAGCCTTGTACTTCTGGTGGAGAGTAGGGGTTTGGTGCTTTATACGTTACATATTATTAAATGTTAACATCAAACAAATATTGTCATTATGTTTGGTGCTACTTATTTCTTTTTCATTAGGATTTATTTATTCATCTTTCATTATTATTATTTACTAGCTGAGAGACCCGGCGTTGCCCGGGATGTAAATGCGTAATAGGTAGTATTATTTATAACTCGTGGAACAATAGGTGAGTATTTGTTGTAAAGGTTTCGGGGGGGGGGGAGAAAGGGGAGCGGGGGGGGGAGAAAGGGGAGCGGGGGGGGGAGAAAGGGGAGCGGGGGGGGGGAGAAGGAGGGGAGCGGGGGGGGAGAAAGGGGAGCGGGGGGGGGGAGAAAGGGGAGCGGGGGGGGGGAGAAAGGGGAGCGGGGGGGGAGAAAGGGGAGCGGGGGGGGGGGGGAGAAAGGGGAGCGGGGGGGAGAAAGGGGAGCGGGGGGGGGGGGAGAAAGGGGAGCGGGGGGGGAGAAAGGGGAGCGGGGGGGGGGAGAAAGGGGAGCGGGGGGGGGGGAGAAAGGGGAGCGGGGGGGGAGAAAGGGGAGCGGGGGGGGAGAAAGGGGAGCGGGGGGGGAGAAAGGGGAGCGGGGGGGGAGAAAGGGGAGCGGGGGGGGGAGAAAGGGGAGCGGGGGGGGGAGAAAGGGGAGCGGGGGGGGGAGAAAGGGGAGCGGGGGGGGGGAGAAAGGGGAGCGGGGGGGGAGAAAGGGGAGCGGGGGGGAGAAAGGGGAGCGGGGGGGGAGAAAGGGGAGCGGGGGGGGGAGAAAGGGGAGCGGGGAGAAAGGGGAGCGGGGGGGGGGAGAAAGGGGAGCGGGGGGGGAGAAAGGGGAGCGGGGGGGGAGAAAGGGGAGCGGGGGGGGGAGAAAGGGGAGCGGGGGGGGAGAAAGGGGAGCGGGGGGGGAGAAAGGGGAGCGGGGGGGGAGAAAGGGGAGCGGGGGGGGGGAGAAAGGGGAGCGGAGGGGGGAGAAAGGGGAGCGGGGGGGAGAAAGGGGAGCGGGGGGGGGAAGGGGAGTGGGGGGGGGAAAGGGGAGTGGGGGGGGGTGGAGAGCGGTGGGCATATGTATTGTCATAATTTATGTTTGGGCATTTCCCCCCCCCCCGTTCCCGTGACTCCCCCCCCCCCCCCGTTCCCTGTGACTCGCGCTCCCCCCCCCCGGCGGCCGCTTGGTCCCCCGATGTGCCGTCCTGCTGAGTGAGGCGTGCAGGCGGGTGCAGGAAGCGCCCTGTGTGGGCCTAAGACTCACGCTCCCCCCCCCCCCCCCGGCGCCCGCTCGATGTGGCGTCTGGCTGAGCGGCGGTAGGAAGCGCCCTGTGTGGGCCTGAGGCTGAGGCGGGACGCGCAGTGGGCCTGAGGCTGAGGCGGGACACGCAGTGGGCCTGAGGCTGAGGCGGGACGCGCAGTGGGCCTGAGGCTGAGGCGGGACGCGCAGTGGGCCTGAGGCTGAGGCGGGACGCGCAGTGGGCCTGAGGCTGAGGCGGGACGCACAGTGACTTACCTGAGCGGGGTGGTAGCGCCGGGGAGGTAAGGGAGCGGCTGGGGTAGGAGGGCCGCGCTTCCCGTCCGGAGCCAGTGCAGGATGGCGCACGTGAGGGAGGAGGGAGGGGGGCGGACAGAGGGTGTGTGTGTGTGTATAGAGCTGCTGTGTTGTGTGTGTGTGTGTGTGTGTGTGTATAGAGCTGCTGTGTTGTGTGTGTGTGTGTGTGTATAGAGCTGCTGTGTTGTGTGTGTGTGTGTATAGAGCTGCTGTGTTGTGTGTGTGTGTGTGTATAGAGCTGCTGTGTTGTGTGTGTGTGTGTATAGAGCTGCTGTGTTGTGTGTGTGTGTATAGAGCTGCTGTGTTGTGTGTGTGTGTATAGAGCTGCTGTGTTGTGTGTGTGTGTGTGTATAGAGCTGCTGTGTTGTGTGTGTGTGTGTGTGTGTGTGTGTATAGAGCTGCTGTGTTGTGTGTGTGTGTGTGTATAGAGCTGCTGTGTTGTGTGTGTGTGTGTGTATAGAGCTGCTGTGTTGTGTGTGTGTGTGTGTGTGTATAGAGCTGCTGTGTTGTGTGTGTGTGTGTGTGTATAGAGCTGCTGTGTTGTGTGTGTGTGTGTGTGTGTATAGAGCTGCTGTGTTGTGTGTGTGTGTGTGTGTGTGTATAGAGCTGCTGTGTTGTGTGTGTGTGTGTGTGTGTGTATAGAGCTGCTGTGTTGTGTGTGTGTGTGTGTGTGTGTGTATAGAGCTGCTGTGTTGTGTGTGTGTGTGTGTGTGTGTATAGAGCTGCTGTGTTGTGTGTGTGTGTGTGTGTGTGTGTGTGTGTGTGTGTGTGTGTGTGTGTGTGTATAGAGCTGCTGTGTTGTGTGTGTGTGTGTGTGTGGGCCGTCACTCCGCCTCAGGTCAATGAGAGGTGTGCGGGGGCGGGCGACCCAAGGGACCAATGAGATTTCCCCTAGGGACACCGGACATCCAGGCAGGCAAACATACAGTGCTTTCACTAATATAGTATAAGATTAACTTTATTATATTTGTTGTTGTCATTATTATTATTGTTTACTGTTAGCTGGAGTATGGCTCACCCAAGAACCACTTTCCCCTGTATGGGGGTCAGACATAGTGCAGACTTGACCCCTGACATTTATAAAAAGATGTTGGAATATGTGACACTGCTGCTTAATAAACACAAACACAGGCGCGCCATGTATTGTTCTGACATTGGTTTATTACACAGAGACACGTCTTTATAGAGGGTTGTCACACTAACAGCCTGGAAGGGGTTAATGCAGGGTCACCAGCCCAGCCCCCCTCTCCTATGATTGGTTGCTGCTCTCGTACAGGAGCCGCGATTGGTCCCCTGTCAATGTCAGAAAAGGCGCGCCAGTTTTGCTGTCTCCATGGCGACCATGGCGGCCGCCGGAGATCGGCCTGCAGCGCGGCCCGGCTTCCAGGTTACCTCCCCGCCGGTGAAGATGTTAGCGGGGCGGCTGAGGGAATGCGTGCGGCGGCGGCCCGGTTCCTTCTGGCTGGAGAAAGGAGCCGGCGGGCTGGAGGTGGGCCTGGTGTGGATGCAGGGCCGGGTGCTGCACGTACGGCCCGAGCGCGGCGTCACCGTGCGGCTGAGCGACGACACTCACACCTTCACCGTGTGCGGGGCTGACCGGGTGCCCAAGGGCAAGCCCTGCCTGCAGCCACGTATTTGGGGGGTCCGAAAGCCCTGCCTGCAGCCAGGTAACCGGGGGGGTCCGCAAGCCCTGCCAGCAGCCAGGTAACCGGGGGGTCCGCAAGCCCTGCCTGCAGCCAGGTAACCGGGGGGTCCGCAAGCCCTGCCTGCAGCCAGGTAACCGGGGGGTCCGCGCGTGGCTATCACTGTCCTGCCTCACACGGGAGGAGGGCGCCATGATTTCTTCTCCCGCCCCCTAAACAGCAACACCAGCCTCTCACCCTCTCACCCTCTAGCGTCACCTAGATAGAAGCCAGGCAGATCCCACTGGTTTTCTATGAATCGCAACTGATTTTAAAGTCCTGTTTATATCAGCAGTCAGGTCTGATATAAAACAGTAGTAATGTTTCCACCGCCAGTGTATGCAGTGCTGTACATAGAATGTTTGCAGGCGCGAGCCGCTACCCCATAGAGCTTACAATCTATGTCTGAAGCACTTATTCCCATGACCTGTTATTTGTAATTTATATGATTGTCACATGTATTACTGCTGGGAAGCGCTATGTACATTTAATGGCGCTATATAAAAAAAGACATTTGTAGCCCTTTTTCTGACACTCTAAGCGACTTCGGGTAACTGCGCGCACCTGCGGCTCCAGGAGATCTGAGCCTCCGCTAGCTGGGAGCCTGGGGTAACACTTATTAGCGCAGCGCCTCCACTTACCCAGGATCACCGTCATGTAAGATTCCCCTGGGCAAGAAACACACCGATACAATGCGTGCAACCAACTTTACTATGTGCAATAATAAACTTATACTCTATATGAACCGTGGCAATAACCCAATATGCATACACTTATCTTATAACACTATACTTATACTCTATCATACCCTAACACCGCTAACGGATAATGTCCTTCTAACATCAGTGGCTCGGCCACACCCCTAGGGAATATTGTCCTGTACAATAGTGGCTCAGCCACGCTCTTATGAGTGTCTCTATCCCGTCACCGCGTGCCCCACACACCGTGTCCGTGTAATAGTACGATAGCGGTGTGTACTCGCTAGTGTCTCCCTATAGTTACGCCTAAGGCGGGATCAGCGCCTGTTGACCGGTGTTGGTGCACTTGACGTATCTACTACCTTCCGGTCACGGCGGTGACCGGTAATACTTGGAAAAGGATCAGCCGAATCCTTGCTTGTCTGGGATGTCCGCAGTGCAGCTGTCTGGTCCCAAGCAGCTCACCAGCAAACCTGCTCCGCACGCTTGTCCCTAACTGTGTACACAGTAAGGTGACTGATCGCTAGCACTATGGCCGTCCCTGCAGCACAGCAGCACACTGTGACTCAGGGGTTTCTCCTAAGGGCCTGCGGGGTAATGCTAGCCTATGCAGGCGGGTCACGGACCCCCTGCACGCATACACCCTCCTCCGTTACCTTCCAGATCCCCTCTGACTAGCCTCTCCCCCACGCTTCCCTTTCCTCCTCCCGTAATTCTAGCCTTCCGATTGGCTCCTCAAGTCAGGTGACTGCCCAGGAGCTCATGGGAGTTGTAGTTCCTCAGCGGAGCTTCTCTGCCTTGAGCTGCACAGACTCACAGCTATTGCATCAGCGCAGACCTCCACATGACTCTCCTGAACAGTCAAAACACCAACTGAACACACATATGAGGCTCCTACCACATCCCTACACATACATCTATTATTTGGTGCCTGCGGCACAGGGAGATAACGTG